>NW_028122929.1:0-176000 GCF_965194805.1 Balaenoptera borealis
CCCCTGAGACACTACAATCCAAGCTTCCAAAGGGAAAAGGCTGCTTTTGTCGGCAGAGCCAACCAACTCTTTTTAGCACCCAGCATAAGTACCTGCAGTACGGGAGCTGCGAAGGGAAACAAACGGGACACACTGGGCACCTGAGAAGCTCTTCTCGACACTTGCAAGCAGCCTGTTTCTCTGGGGAAACATACTCGTTTCCTGCCCGGGCGTGCCTGCAGTGAGTAGAAGCTGGGCCTTCCTAGGGTTTCGCAAACAGCTCCGAGGCTCAAAGAATCCACATTTCCAAAGGGGAAAAGACTGCTTTTTGAAGCAGGGCCACCTATCCTCGTTCACAGCAAACATGAGTCCCTGCAGTAGTGGAGCTGCCGAGGGAGAGCATGGCGAAACCCTGGCAACTTCGCTAAGTATCTTTTACTGTGCAGGCTTCGAAGTGTGGCAAGATCCCTGAAGGAGGGATGGCCTGAGCGAGGCCTAGTTGGCTCTACCTCTTCCGAGGGCCTAGCAGGGTAAAGGGGGAATTGCGCTCTTGCTCAGCTTGGACCTCACTTAGACGTCCTGCTAAACCAACGAGCCAGTCGCTGTGAGTTCCTGGATGGAAGGCTGAGCAGAGTGATTTTATGAGTGCACGTATGGCCCTGGTCCTCATTGAGTTCACGTTCCTCAGCACATGAGACCGGCTCAGACTGTCTTCGTAGCTGGGGCAAGCTGCAACAACCTAGGTTTCCAAAGGAAGACAGAGAGCAGTGTGCCGCCTTGGGCTCTGCATGCAAGAAGGGTTCTGAAGGGCCTACACGGCTGCTTGTTGCTCAGCAGGCAGAGAGGAGACGTGGGGGGGATCCGTGTGGTAGCATGGGAAACGGTGCGGAGGCCAGAGTGCTTGGATTCCTGAGAGCTATCCTCGCGTTCCATTGAGGCACAACAAAGGTGGAGACCTCATGGAAACCGAGGCACGCAGAGCTTGCCCGGAGTAAACTCAGGCACTACCCTGAGGCTCACGGTGGCCTTGCGCTTTCCCAGGAGGAACGAGGTCTGCAGGATTAACTCTCCTCCAGCGTGATAGGAACGCTGTTCATCGGGTGAAAGTGCTCGTTTGCTACGCAAGCGTACCTGCGGAGGCTATAACCTGGGCAACTTCCAGGTTTGGCAAGCAGCCCCTGAGACACTACAATCCAAGCTTCCAAAGGGAAAAGGCTGCTTTTGTCGGCAGAGCCAACCAACCCTTGTTAGCACCCAGCATAAGTACCTGCAGTACGGGAGCTGCGAAGGGAAACAAACGGGACACACTGGGCACCTGAGAAGCTCCCCTCGACACTTGCAAGCAGCCTGTTTCTCTGGGGAAACATACTCGTTTCCTGCCCGGGCGTGCCTGCAGTGAGTAGAAGCTGGGCCTTCCTAGGGTTTCGCAAACAGCTCCTAGGCTACAAGAATCCACATTTCCAAAGGGGAAAAGACTGCTTTTGGAAGCAGGGACACCTATACTAGTTCAAAGCAAACATGAGTACCTGCAGTAGTGGAGCTGCCGAGGGAGAGCATGGCGAAACCCTGGCAACTTCGCTAAGTATCTTTTACTGTGCAGGCTTCGAAGTGTGGCAAGATCCCTGAAGGAGGCCTGGTCTGAGCGAGGCCTAGTTGGCTCTACCTCTTCCGTGGGCCTAGCAGGGTAAAGGAGGAAGAGTGCTCTTTGCTCAGCTTGGACCTCACTTAGACGTCCTGCTAAACCAACGAGCCAGTCGGTGTGAGCTCCTGGATGGAAGGCTGAGCAGAGTGATTTTCAGAGTGCAGGTAGGGCCCTGGTCCTCACTGAGTCCACGTTCCCCAGCTCATGAAACCGGCTCAGACTGTCTTCGTGAGGTGGGTAAGCTCCGACAACCTAGGTTTCCAAAGGAAGACAGAGAGCAGTGTCCCGCCTTGGTCTCTGCATGCAAGCAGTGTTCTGAAGGGCCTACACGGCTGCTTGTTGCTCAGCAGGCAGAGAGGAGACGTGGGGGGAATCCGTGTGGTAGCATGGGAAACGGTGCGGAGGCCAGAGTGCTTGGAGTCCTGAAAGCTATCCTCGCGTTCCATTCAGGCACAACCACGGTGGAGACCTCATGGAAACCGAGGCACGCAGAGCTTGCACGGAGCAAACTTAGGCACTACCCTGAGGCTCAGGGTGGCCTTGCGCTTTCCCAGGAGGAACGAGGTCTGCAGGATTAACTCTCCTGCAGCGTGATAGGAACGCTGTTCATCGGGTGAAAGTGCTCGTTTGCTACGCAAGCGTACCTGCGGAGGCTATAACCTGGTCAACTTCAAGGTTTGGCAAGCAGCCCCTGAGACACTACAATCCAAGCTTCCAAAGGGAAAAGGCTGCTTTTGTCGGCAGAGCCAACGAACCCTTGTTAGCACCCAGCATAAGTACCTGCAGTACGGGAGCTGCGAAGGGAAACAAACGGACACACTGGGCACCTGAGAAGCTCCCCTCGACACTTGCCAGCAGCCTGTTTCTCTGGGGAAACATACT
This sequence comes from Balaenoptera borealis, assembly GCF_965194805.1. Taxonomy (NCBI): domain Eukaryota; kingdom Metazoa; phylum Chordata; class Mammalia; order Artiodactyla; family Balaenopteridae; genus Balaenoptera; species Balaenoptera borealis. The sequence continues at coordinate 2,504 of NW_028122929.1, forward strand.
CGTTTCCTCCCCGGGCGTGCCTGCAGTGAGTAAAAGCTGGGCCTTCCTATGGTTTCGCAAACAGCTCCTAGGCTACAAGAATCCACCTTTCCAAAGGGGAAAAGACTGCTCTTTGAAGTGGGCCACCTATCCTAGTTCACAGCAAACATGAGTCCCTGCAGTAGTGGAGCTGCCGAGGGAGAATGGCGAAACCCTGGCAACTTCGCTAAATATCTTTTACTGTGCAGGCTTCGAAGTGTGGCAAGATCCCTGAAGGAGGGCTGGCCTGAGCGAGGCCTAGTTGGCTCTACCTCTTCCGTGGGCCTAGCAGGGTAAAGGAGGAAGTGTGTTCTTTGCTCAGCTTGGACCTCACTTAGACGTCCTGCTAAACCAACGAGCCAGTCGGTGTGAGCTCCTGGATGGAAGGCTGAGCAGAGTGATTTTCTGAGTGCAGGTAGGGTCCTGGTCCTCACTGAGTCCACGTTCCCCAGCTCATGAGACCGGCTCAGACTGTCTTGGTGAGCTGGGTAAGCTGCGACAACCTAGGTTTCCAAAGGAAGACAGAGAGCAGTGTGCCGCCTTGGGCTCTGCATGCAAGAAGTGTTCTGAAGGGCCTACACGGCTGCTTGTTGCTCAGCAGGCAGAGAGGAGACGTGGGGGGGATCCGTGTGGTAGCATGGGAAACGGTGCGGAGGTCAGAGTGCTTGGAGTCCTGAAAGCTATCCTCGCGTTCCATTGAAGCACAACAACGGTGGAGACCTCATGGAAACCGAGGCACGCAGAGCTTGCCCGTTGGAAACTTAGGCACTACCCTGAGGCTCAGGGTGGCCTTGCGCTTTCCCAGGAGGAACGAGGTCTGCAGGATTAACTCTCCTCCAGCGTGACAGGAACCCTGTTCCTCGGGTGAAAGTGCTCGTTTGCTACTCAAGCGTACCTGCGGAGGCTATAACCTGGGCAACTTCAAGGTTTGGCAAGCAGCCCCTGAGACACTACAATCCAAGCTTCCAAAGGGAAAAGGCTGCTTTTGTCGGCAGAGCCAACCAACTCTTTTTAGCACCCAGCATAAGTACCTGCAGTACGGGAGCTGCGAAGGGAAACAAACGGGACACACTGGGCACCTGAGAAGCTCTTCTCGACACTTGCAAGCAGCCTGTTTCTCTGGGGAAACATACTCGTTTCCTGCCCGGGCGTGCCTGCAGTGAGTAGAAGCTGGGCCTTCCTAGGGTTTCGCAAACAGCTCCGAGGCTCAAAGAATCCACATTTCCAAAGGGGAAAAGACTGCTTTTTGAAGCAGGGCCACCTATCCTCGTTCACAGCAAACATGAGTCCCTGCAGTAGTGGAGCTGCCGAGGGAGAGCATGGCGAAACCATGGCAACTTCGCTAAGTATCTTTTACTGTGCAGGCTTCGAACTGTGGCAAGATGCCTGAAGGAGGGATGGCCTGAGTGAGGCCTAGTTGGCTCTACCTCTTCCGGGGGCCTAGCAGGGTAAAGGAGGAATTGTGCTCTTGCTCAGCTTGGACCTCACTTAGACGTCCTGCTAAACCAACGAGCCAGTCGGTGTGAGCTCCTGGATGGAAGGCTGAGCAGAGTGATTTTCTGAGTGCACGTATGGCCCTGCTCCTCATTGAGTTCACGTTCCTCAGCACATGAGACCGGCTCAGACTGTCTTCGTAGCTGGGGCAAGCTGCAACAACCTAGGTTTCCAAAGGAAGACAGAGAGCAGTGTGCCGCCTTGGGCTCTGCATGCAAGAAGGGTTCTGAAGGGCCTACACGGCTGCTTGTTGCTCAGCAGGCAGAGAGGAGACGTGGGGGGGATCCGTGTTGTAGCGTGGGAAACGGTGCGGAGGCCAGAGTGCTTGGATTCCTGAGAGCTATCCTCGCTTTCCATTGAGGCACAACAAAGGTGGAGACCTCATGGAAACCGAGGCACGCAGAGCTTGCCCGGAGTAAATTCAGGCACTACCCTGAGGCTCACGGTGGCCTTGCGCTTTCCCAGGAGGAACGAGGTCTGCAGGATTAACTCTCCTCCAGCGTGACAGGAACCCTGTTCTTCGGTAGAAAGTGCTCGTTTGCTACGCAAGCGTACCTGCGGAGGCTATAACCTGGGCAACTTCAAGGTTTGGCAAGCAGCCCCTGAGACACTACAATCCAAGCTTCCAAAGGGAAAAGGCTGCTTTTGTCGGCAGAGCCAACCAACCCTTGTTAGCACCCAGCATAAGTACCTGCAGTACGGGAGCTGCGAAGGGAAACAAACGGGACACACTGGGCACCTGAGAAGCTCCCCTCGACACTTGCAAGCAGCCTGTTTCTCTGGGGAAACATACTCGTTTCCTGCCCGGGCGTGCCTGCAGTGAGTAGAAGCTGGGCCTTCCTAGGGTTTCGCAAACAGCTCCTAGGCTACAAGAATCCACATTTCCAAAGGGGAAAAGACTGCTTTTGGAAGCAGGGACACCTATACTAGTTCAAAGCAAACATGAGTACCTGCAGTAGTGGAGCTGCCGAGGGAGAGCATGGCGAAACCCTGGCAACTTCGCTAAGTATCTTTTACTGTGCAGGCTTCGAAGTGTGGCAAGATCCCTGAAGGAGGCCTGGTCTGAGCGAGGCCTAGTTGGCTCTACCTCTTCCGTGGGCCTAGCAGGGTAAAGGAGGAAGAGTGCTCTTTGCTCAGCTTGGACCTCACTTAGACGTCCTGCTAAACCAACGAGCCAGTCGGTGTGAGCTCCTGGATGGAAGGCTGAGCAGAGTGATTTTCAGAGTGCAGGTAGGGCCCTGGTCCTCACTGAGTCCACGTTCCCCAGCTCATGAAACCGGCTCAGATTGTCTTCGTGAGGTGGGTAAGCTCCGACAACCTAGGTTTCCAAAGGAAGACAGAGAGCAGTGTCCCGCCTTGGTCTCTGCATGCAAGCAGTGTTCTGAAGGGCCTACACGGCTGCTTGTTGCTCAGCAGGCAGAGAGGAGACGTGGGGGGAATCCGTGTGGTAGCATGGGAAACGGTGCGGAGGCCAGAGTGCTTGGAGTCCTGAAAGCTATCCTCGCGTTCCATTGAAGCACAACAACGGTGGAGACCTCATGGAAACCGAGTCACGCAGAGCTTGCCCGTTGGAAACTTAGGCACTACCCTGAGGCTCAGGGTGGCCTTGCGCTTTCCCAGGAGGAACGAGGTCTGCGGGATTAACTCTCCTCCAGCGTGACAGGAACCCTGTTCTTCGGTAGAAAGTGCTCGATTGCTACGCAAGCGTACCTGCGGAGGCTATAACCTGGGCAACTTCAAGGTTTGGCAAGCAGCCCCTGAGACACTACAATCCAAGCTTCCAAAGGGAAAAGGCTGCTTTTGTCGGCAGAGCCAACCAACTCTTGTTAGCACCCAGCATAAGTACCTGCAGTACGGGAGCTGCGAAGGGAAACAAACGGACACACTGGGCACCTGAGAAGCTCTTCTCGACACTTGCAAGCAGCCTGTTTCTCTGGGGAAACATACTCGTTTCCTGCCCGGGCGTGCCTGCAGTGAGTAGAAGCTGGGACTTCCTAGGGTTTCGCAAACAGCTCCTAGGCTACAAAAATCCACATTTCCAAAGGGGAAAAGACTGCTTTTTGAAGCAGGGCCACCTATCCTAGTTCACAGCAAACATGAGTCCCTGCAGTAGTGGAGCTGCCGAGGGAGAGCATGGCGAAACCCTGGCAACTTCGCTAAGTGTCTTTTACTGTGCAGGCTTCGAAGTGTGGCAAGATCCCTGAAGGAGGCCTGGTCTGATCAAGGCCTAGTTAGCTCTACCTCTTCCGTGGGCCTAGCAGGGTAAAGGAGGAAGAGTGCTCTTTGCTCAGCTTGGACCTCACTTAGACGTCCTGCTAAACCAACGAGCCAGTCGGTGTGAGCTCCTGGATGGAAGGCTGAGCAGAGTGATTTTCTGAGTGCAGGTAGGGCCCTGGTCCTCACTGAGTCCACGTCTCCCAGCTCATGAGAACGGCTCAGACTGTCTTCGTGAGCTGGGACAAGCTGCGACCACCTAGGTTTCCAAAGGAAGACAGAGAGCAGTGTGCCGCCTTGGGTTCTGCATGCAAGAAGGGTTCTGAAGGGCCTACACGGCTGCTTGTTGCTCAGCAGGCAGAGAGGAGACGTGGGGGGATCTGTGTGGTAGCATGGGAAATGGTGCGGAGGTCAGAGTGCTTGGAGTCCTGAAAGCTATCCTCGCGTTCCATTGAAGCACAACAACGATGGAGACCTCATGGAAACCGAGGCACGCAGAGCTTGCCCTGTGGAAACTTAGGCACTACCCTGAGGCTCAGGGTGGCCTTGCGCTTTCCCAGGAGGAACGAGGTCTGCAGGATTAACTCTCCTGTAGCGTGATAGGAACGCTGTTCATCGGGTGAAAGTGCTCGTTTGCTACACAAGCGTACCTACGGAGGCTATAACCTGGGCAACTTCAAGTTTTGGCAAGCAGCCCCTGAGACACTACAATCCAAGCTTCCAAAGGGAAAAGGCTGCTTTTGTCGGCAGAGCCAACGAACCCTTGTTAGCACCCAGCATAAGTACCTGCAGTACGGGAGCTGCGAAGGGAAACAAACGGGACACACTGGGCACCTGAGAAGCTCCCCTCGACACTTGCAAGCAGCCTGTTTCTCTGGGGAAACATACTCGTTTCCTCCCCGGGCGTGCCTGCAGTGAGTAAAAGCTGGGCCTTTCTATGGTTTCGCAAACAGCTCCTAGGCTACAAGAATCCACCTTTCCAAAGGGGAAAAGACTGCTTTTTGAAGTGGGCCACCTATCCTAGTTCACAGCAAACATGAGTCCCTGCAGTAGTGGAGCTGCCGAGGGAGAGCATGGTGAAACCCTGGCAACTTCGCTAAGTATCTTTTACTGTGCAGGCTTCGAAGTGTGGCAAGATCCCTGAAGGAGGGCTGGCCTGAGCGAGGCCTAGTTGGCTCTACCTCTTCCGTGGGCCTAGCAGGGTAAAGGAGGAAGTGTGTTCTTTGCTCAGCTTGGACCTCACTTAGACGTCCTGCTAAACCAACGAGCCAGTCGGTGTGAGCTCCTGGATGGAAGGCTGAGCAGAGTGATTTTCTGAGTGCAGGTAGGGCCCTGGTCCTCACTGAGTCCACGTTCCCCAGCTCATGAGACCGGCTCAGACTGTCTTCGTGAGCTGGGTAAGCTGCGACAACCTAGGTTTCCAAAGGAAGACAGAGAGCAGTGTGCCGCCTTGGGCTCTTCATGCAGAAGTGTTCCGAAGGGCCTACACGGCTGCTTGTTGCTCAGCAGGCAGAGAGGAGACGTGGGGGGGATCCGTGTGGTAGCATGGGAAACGGTGCGGAGGTCAGAGTGCTTGGAGTCCTGAAAGCTATCCTCGCGTTCCATTAAAGCACAACAACGGTGGAGACCTCATGGAAACCGAGGCACGCAGAGCTTGCCCGTTGGAAACTTAGGCACTACCCTGAGGCTCAGGGTGGACTTGCGCTTTCCCAGGAGGAACGAGGTCTGCAGGATTAACTCTCCTGTAGCGTGATAGGAACGCTGTTCATCGGGTGAAAGTGCTCGTTTGCTACGCAAGCGTACCTGCGGAGGCTATAACCTGGGCAACTTCAAGGTTTGGCAAGCAGCCCCAGAGACACTACAATCCAAGCTTCCAAAGGGAAAAGGCTGCTTTTGTCGGCAGAGCCAACCAAGCCTTGTTAGCACCCAGCATAAGTACCTGCAGTACGGGAGCTGCGAAGGGAAACAAACGGGAAACACTGGGCACCTGAGAAGCTCCCCTCGACACTTGCAAGCAGCCTGTTTCTCTGGGGAAACATACTCGTTTCCTCCCCGGGCGTGCCTGCCGTGAGTAGAAGCTGGGCCTTCCTAGGTTTTGCAAACAGCTCCGAGGCTACAAGAATCCACATTTCCAAAGGGGAAAAGACTGCTTTTGGAAGTGGGCCACCTATCCTAGTTCACAGCAAACATGAGTCCCTGCAGTAGTGGAGCTGCCGAGGGAGAGCATGGCGAAACCCTGGCAACTTCGCTAAATAACTTTTACTGTGCAGGCTTCGAACTGTGGCAAGATCCCTGAAGGAGGGCTGGCCTGAGCGAGGCCTAGTTGGCTCTACCTCTTCCGTGGGCCTAGCAGGGTAAAGGAGGAAGTGTGTTCTTTGCTCAGCTTGGACCTCACTTAGACGTCCTGCTAAACCAACGAGCCAGTCGGTGTGAGCTCCTGGATGGAAGGCTGAGCAGAGTGATTTTCTGAGTGCAGGTAGGGCCCTGGTCCTCACTGAGTCCACTTTCCCCAGCTCATGAGAGCGGCTCAGACTGTCTTGGTGAGCTGGGTAAGCTGCGACAACCTAGGTTTCCAAAGGAAGACAGAGAGCAGTGTGCCGCCTTGGTCTCTGCATGCAAGAAGTGTTCTGAAGGGCCTACACGCCTGCTTGTTGCTCAGCAGGCAGAGAGGAGACGTGCGGGGGATCCGTGTGGTAGCATGGGAAAAGGTGCGGAGGTCAGAGTGCTTGGAGTCCTGAAAGCTATCCTCGCGTTCCATTGAAGCACAACAACGGTGGAGACCTCATGGAAACCGAGGCACGCAGAGCTTGCCCATTGGAAACTTAGGCACTACCCTGAGGCTCAGGGTGGCCTTGCGCTTTCCCAGGAGGAACGAGGTCTGCGGGATTAACTCTCCTCCAGCGTGACAGGAACCCTGTTCTTCGGTAGAAAGTGCTCGTTTGCTACGCAAGCGTACCTGCGGAGGCTATAACCTGGGCAACTTCAAGGTTTGGCAAGCAGCCCCTGAGACACTACAATCCAAGCTTCCAAAGGGAAAAGGCTGCTTTTGTCGGCAGAGCCAACCAACCCTTGTTAGCACCCAGCATAAGTACCTGCAGTACGGGAGCTGCGAAGGGAAACAAACGGGACACACTGGGCACCTGAGAAGCTCCCCTCGACACTTGCAAGCAGCCTGTTTCTCTGGGGAAACATACTCGTTTCCTGCCCGGGCGTGCCTGCAGTGAGTAGAAGCTGGGCCTTCCTAGGGTTTCGCAAACAGCTCCTAGGCTACAAGAATCCACATTTCCAAAGGGGAAAAGACTGCTTTTGGAAGCAGGGACACCTATACTAGTTCAAAGCAAACATGAGTACCTGCAGTAGTGGAGCTGCCGAGGGAGAGCATGGCGAAACCCTGGCAACTTCGCTAAGTATCTTTTACTGTGCAGGCTTCGAAGTGTGGCAAGATCCCTGAAGGAGGCCTGGTCTGAGCGAGGCCTAGTTGGCTCTACCTCTTCCGTGGGCCTAGCAGGGTAAAGGAGGAAGAGTGCTCTTTGCTCAGCTTGGACCTCACTTAGACGTCCTGCTAAACCAACGAGCCAGTCGGTGTGAGCTCCTGGATGGAAGGCTGAGCAGAGTGATTTTCAGAGTGCAGGTAGGGCCCTGGTCCTCACTGAGTCCACGTTCCCCAGCTCATGAAACCGGCTCAGATTGTCTTCGTGAGGTGGGTAAGCTCCGACAACCTAGGTTTCCAAAGGAAGACAGAGAGCAGTGTCCCGCCTTGGTCTCTGCATGCAAGCAGTGTTCTGAAGGGCCTACACGGCTGCTTGTTGCTCAGCAGGCAGAGAGGAGACGTGGGGGGAATCCGTGTGGTAGCATGGGAAACGGTGCGGAGGCCAGAGTGCTTGGAGTCCTGAAAGCTATCCTCGCGTTCCATTGAAGCACAACAACGGTGGAGACCTCATGGAAACCGAGTCACGCAGAGCTTGCCCGTTGGAAACTTAGGCACTACCCTGAGGCTCAGGGTGGCCTTGCGCTTTCCCAGGAGGAACGAGGTCTGCGGGATTAACTCTCCTCCAGCGTGACAGGAACCCTGTTCTTCGGTAGAAAGTGCTCGATTGCTACGCAAGCGTACCTGCGGAGGCTATAACCTGGGCAACTTCAAGGTTTGGCAAGCAGCCCCTGAGACACTACAATCCAAGCTTCCAAAGGGAAAAGGCTGCTTTTGTCGGCAGAGCCAACCAACTCTTGTTAGCACCCAGCATAAGTACCTGCAGTACGGGAGCTGCGAAGGGAAACAAACGGACACACTGGGCACCTGAGAAGCTCTTCTCGACACTTGCAAGCAGCCTGTTTCTCTGGGGAAACATACTCGTTTCCTGCCCGGGCGTGCCTGCAGTGAGTAGAAGCTGGGACTTCCTAGGGTTTCGCAAACAGCTCCTAGGCTACAAAAATCCACATTTCCAAAGGGGAAAAGACTGCTTTTTGAAGCAGGGCCACCTATCCTAGTTCACAGCAAACATGAGTCCCTGCAGTAGTGGAGCTGCCGAGGGAGAGCATGGCGAAACCCTGGCAACTTCGCTAAGTGTCTTTTACTGTGCAGGCTTCGAAGTGTGGCAAGATCCCTGAAGGAGGCCTGGTCTGATCAAGGCCTAGTTAGCTCTACCTCTTCCGTGGGCCTAGCAGGGTAAAGGAGGAAGAGTGCTCTTTGCTCAGCTTGGACCTCACTTAGACGTCCTGCTAAACCAACGAGCCAGTCGGTGTGAGCTCCTGGATGGAAGGCTGAGCAGAGTGATTTTCTGAGTGCAGGTAGGGCCCTGGTCCTCACTGAGTCCACGTCTCCCAGCTCATGAGAACGGCTCAGACTGTCTTCGTGAGCTGGGACAAGCTGCGACCACCTAGGTTTCCAAAGGAAGACAGAGAGCAGTGTGCCGCCTTGGGTTCTGCATGCAAGAAGGGTTCTGAAGGGCCTACACGGCTGCTTGTTGCTCAGCAGGCAGAGAGGAGACGTGGGGGGATCTGTGTGGTAGCATGGGAAATGGTGCGGAGGTCAGAGTGCTTGGAGTCCTGAAAGCTATCCTCGCGTTCCATTGAAGCACAACAACGATGGAGACCTCATGGAAACCGAGGCACGCAGAGCTTGCCCTGTGGAAACTTAGGCACTACCCTGAGGCTCAGGGTGGCCTTGCGCTTTCCCAGGAGGAACGAGGTCTGCAGGATTAACTCTCCTGTAGCGTGATAGGAACGCTGTTCATCGGGTGAAAGTGCTCGTTTGCTACACAAGCGTACCTACGGAGGCTATAACCTGGGCAACTTCAAGTTTTGGCAAGCAGCCCCTGAGACACTACAATCCAAGCTTCCAAAGGGAAAAGGCTGCTTTTGTCGGCAGAGCCAACGAACCCTTGTTAGCACCCAGCATAAGTACCTGCAGTACGGGAGCTGCGAAGGGAAACAAACGGGACACACTGGGCACCTGAGAAGCTCCCCTCGACACTTGCAAGCAGCCTGTTTCTCTGGGGAAACATACTCGTTTCCTCCCCGGGCGTGCCTGCAGTGAGTAAAAGCTGGGCCTTTCTATGGTTTCGCAAACAGCTCCTAGGCTACAAGAATCCACCTTTCCAAAGGGGAAAAGACTGCTTTTTGAAGTGGGCCACCTATCCTAGTTCACAGCAAACATGAGTCCCTGCAGTAGTGGAGCTGCCGAGGGAGAGCATGGTGAAACCCTGGCAACTTCGCTAAGTATCTTTTACTGTGCAGGCTTCGAAGTGTGGCAAGATCCCTGAAGGAGGGCTGGCCTGAGCGAGGCCTAGTTGGCTCTACCTCTTCCGTGGGCCTAGCAGGGTAAAGGAGGAAGTGTGTTCTTTGCTCAGCTTGGACCTCACTTAGACGTCCTGCTAAACCAACGAGCCAGTCGGTGTGAGCTCCTGGATGGAAGGCTGAGCAGAGTGATTTTCTGAGTGCAGGTAGGGCCCTGGTCCTCACTGAGTCCACGTTCCCCAGCTCATGAGACCGGCTCAGACTGTCTTCGTGAGCTGGGTAAGCTGCGACAACCTAGGTTTCCAAAGGAAGACAGAGAGCAGTGTGCCGCCTTGGGCTCTTCATGCAGAAGTGTTCCGAAGGGCCTACACGGCTGCTTGTTGCTCAGCAGGCAGAGAGGAGACGTGGGGGGGATCCGTGTGGTAGCATGGGAAACGGTGCGGAGGTCAGAGTGCTTGGAGTCCTGAAAGCTATCCTCGCGTTCCATTAAAGCACAACAACGGTGGAGACCTCATGGAAACCGAGGCACGCAGAGCTTGCCCGTTGGAAACTTAGGCACTACCCTGAGGCTCAGGGTGGACTTGCGCTTTCCCAGGAGGAACGAGGTCTGCAGGATTAACTCTCCTGTAGCGTGATAGGAACGCTGTTCATCGGGTGAAAGTGCTCGTTTGCTACGCAAGCGTACCTGCGGAGGCTATAACCTGGGCAACTTCAAGGTTTGGCAAGCAGCCCCAGAGACACTACAATCCAAGCTTCCAAAGGGAAAAGGCTGCTTTTGTCGGCAGAGCCAACCAAGCCTTGTTAGCACCCAGCATAAGTACCTGCAGTACGGGAGCTGCGAAGGGAAACAAACGGGAAACACTGGGCACCTGAGAAGCTCCCCTCGACACTTGCAAGCAGCCTGTTTCTCTGGGGAAACATACTCGTTTCCTCCCCGGGCGTGCCTGCCGTGAGTAGAAGCTGGGCCTTCCTAGGTTTTGCAAACAGCTCCGAGGCTACAAGAATCCACATTTCCAAAGGGGAAAAGACTGCTTTTGGAAGTGGGCCACCTATCCTAGTTCACAGCAAACATGAGTCCCTGCAGTAGTGGAGCTGCCGAGGGAGAGCATGGCGAAACCCTGGCAACTTCGCTAAATAACTTTTACTGTGCAGGCTTCGAACTGTGGCAAGATCCCTGAAGGAGGGCTGGCCTGAGCGAGGCCTAGTTGGCTCTACCTCTTCCGTGGGCCTAGCAGGGTAAAGGAGGAAGTGTGTTCTTTGCTCAGCTTGGACCTCACTTAGACGTCCTGCTAAACCAACGAGCCAGTCGGTGTGAGCTCCTGGATGGAAGGCTGAGCAGAGTGATTTTCTGAGTGCAGGTAGGGCCCTGGTCCTCACTGAGTCCACTTTCCCCAGCTCATGAGAGCGGCTCAGACTGTCTTGGTGAGCTGGGTAAGCTGCGACAACCTAGGTTTCCAAAGGAAGACAGAGAGCAGTGTGCCGCCTTGGTCTCTGCATGCAAGAAGTGTTCTGAAGGGCCTACACGCCTGCTTGTTGCTCAGCAGGCAGAGAGGAGACGTGCGGGGGATCCGTGTGGTAGCATGGGAAAAGGTGCGGAGGTCAGAGTGCTTGGAGTCCTGAAAGCTATCCTCGCGTTCCATTGAAGCACAACAACGGTGGAGACCTCATGGAAACCGAGGCACGCAGAGCTTGCCCATTGGAAACTTAGGCACTACCCTGAGGCTCAGGGTGGCCTTGCGCTTTCCCAGGAGGAACGAGGTCTGCGGGATTAACTCTCCTCCAGCGTGACAGGAACCCTGTTCTTCGGTAGAAAGTGCTCGTTTGCTACGCAAGCGTACCTGCGGAGGCTATAACCTGGGCAACTTCAAGGTTTGGCAAGCAGCCCCTGAGACACTACAATCCAAGCTTCCAAAGGGAAAAGGCTGCTTTTGTCGGCAGAGCCAACCAACCCTTGTTAGCACCCAGCATAAGTACCTGCAGTACGGGAGCTGCGAAGGGAAACAAACGGGACACACTGGGCACCTGAGAAGCTCCCCTCGACACTTGCAAGCAGCCTGTTTCTCTGGGGAAACATACTCGTTTCCTGCCCGGGCGTGCCTGCAGTGAGTAGAAGCTGGGCCTTCCTAGGGTTTCGCAAACAGCTCCTAGGCTACAAGAATCCACATTTCCAAAGGGGAAAAGACTGCTTTTGGAAGCAGGGACACCTATACTAGTTCAAAGCAAACATGAGTACCTGCAGTAGTGGAGCTGCCGAGGGAGAGCATGGCGAAACCCTGGCAACTTCGCTAAGTATCTTTTACTGTGCAGGCTTCGAAGTGTGGCAAGATCCCTGAAGGAGGCCTGGTCTGAGCGAGGCCTAGTTGGCTCTACCTCTTCCGTGGGCCTAGCAGGGTAAAGGAGGAAGAGTGCTCTTTGCTCAGCTTGGACCTCACTTAGACGTCCTGCTAAACCAACGAGCCAGTCGGTGTGAGCTCCTGGATGGAAGGCTGAGCAGAGTGATTTTCAGAGTGCAGGTAGGGCCCTGGTCCTCACTGAGTCCACGTTCCCCAGCTCATGAAACCGGCTCAGATTGTCTTCGTGAGGTGGGTAAGCTCCGACAACCTAGGTTTCCAAAGGAAGACAGAGAGCAGTGTCCCGCCTTGGTCTCTGCATGCAAGCAGTGTTCTGAAGGGCCTACACGGCTGCTTGTTGCTCAGCAGGCAGAGAGGAGACGTGGGGGGAATCCGTGTGGTAGCATGGGAAACGGTGCGGAGGCCAGAGTGCTTGGAGTCCTGAAAGCTATCCTCGCGTTCCATTGAGGCACAACCACGGTGGAGACCTCATGGAAACCGAGGCACGCAGAGCTTGCACGGAGCAAACTTAGGCACTACCCTGAGGCTCAGGGTGGCCTTGCGCTTTCCCAGGAGGAACGAGGTCTGCAGGATTAACTCTCCTGCAGCGTGATAGGAACGCTGTTCATCGGGTGAAAGTGCTCGTTTGCTACGCAAGCGTACCTGCGGAGGCTATAACCTGGTCAACTTCAAGGTTTGGCAAGCAGCCCCTGAGACACTACAATCCAAGCTTCCAAAGGGAAAAGGCTGCTTTTGTCGGCAGAGCCAACGAACCCTTGTTAGCACCCAGCATAAGTACCTGCAGTACGGGAGCTGCGAAGGGAAACAAACGGACACACTGGGCACCTGAGAAGCTCCCCTCGACACTTGCCAGCAGCCTGTTTCTCTGGGGAAACATACTCGTTTCCTCCCCGGGCGTGCCTGCAGTGAGTAAAAGCTGGGCCTTCCTATGGTTTCGCAAACAGCTCCTAGGCTACAAGAATCCACCTTTCCAAAGGGGAAAAGACTGCTCTTTGAAGTGGGCCACCTATCCTAGTTCACAGCAAACATGAGTCCCTGCAGTAGTGGAGCTGCCGAGGGAGAATGGCGAAACCCTGGCAACTTCGCTAAATATCTTTTACTGTGCAGGCTTCGAAGTGTGGCAAGATCCCTGAAGGAGGGCTGGTCTGAGCGAGGCCTAGTTGGCTCTACCTCTTCCGTGGGCCTAGCAGGGTAAAGGAGGAAGTGTGTTCTTTGCTCAGCTTGGACCTCACTTAGACGTCCTGCTAAACCAACGAGCCAGTCGGTGTGAGCTCCTGGATGGAACGCTGAGCAGAGTGATTTTCTGAGTGCAGGTAGGGTCCTGGTCCTCACTGAGTCCACGTTCCCCAGCTCATGAGACCGGCTCAGACTGTCTTGGTGAGCTGGGTAAGCTGCGACAACCTAGGTTTCCAAAGGAAGACAGAGAGCAGTGTGCCGCCTTGGGCTCTGCATGCAGAAGTGTTCTGAAGGGCCTACACGGCTGCTTGTTGCTCAGCAGGCAGAGAGGAGACGTGGGGGGGATCCGTGTGGTAGCATGGGAAACGGTGCGGAGGTCAGAGTGCTTGGAGTACTGAAAGCTATCCTCGCGTTCCATTAAAGCACAACAACGATGGAGACTTCATGGAAACCGAGGCACGCAGAGCTTGCCCGTTGGAAACTTAGGCACTACCCTGAGGCTCAGGGTGGACTTGCGCTTTCCCAGGAGGAACGAGGTCTGCGGGATTAACTCTCCTTCAGCGTGACAGGAACCCTGTTCATCGGTAGAAAGTGCTCGTTTGCTACGCAAGCGTACCTGCGGAGGCTATAACCTGGGCAACTTCAAGGTTTGGCAAGCAGCCCCTGAGACACTACAATCCAAGCTTCCAAAGGGAAAAGGCTGCTTTTGTCGGCAGAGCCAACCAACCCTTGTTAGCACCCAGCATAAGTACCTGCAGTACGGGAGCTGCGAAGGGAAACAAACGGGAAACACTGGGCAACTGAGAAGCTCCCCTCGACACTTGCAAGCAGCCTGTTTCTTTCGGGAAACATACTCGTTTCCTGCCCGGGCGTGCCTGCAGTGAGTAGAAGCTGGGCCTTCCTAGGGTTTCGCAAACAGCTCCGAGGCTACAAGAATCCACCTTTCCAAAGGGGAAAAGACTGCTTTTTGAAGTGGGCCACCTATCCTAGTTCACAGCAAACATGAGTCCCTGCAGTAGTGGAGCTGCCGAGGGAGAGCATGGTGAAACCCTGGCAACTTCGCTAATATCTTTTACTGTGCAGGCTTCGAAGTGTGGCAAGATCCCTGAAGGAGGGCTGGCCTGAGCGAGGCCTAGTTGGCTCTTCCTCTTCCGTGGGCCTAGCAGGGTAAAGGAGGATGTGTGTTCTTTGCTCAGCTTGGACCTCACTTAGACCTCCTGCTAAACCAACGAGCCAGTCGGTGTGAGCTCCTGGATGGAAGGCTGAGCAGAGTGATTTTCTGAGTGCAGGTAGGGCCCTGGTCCTCACTGAGTCCACGTCTCCCAGCTCATGAGAACGGCTCAGACTGTCTTCGTGAGCTGGGGCAAGCTGCGACCACCTAGGTTTCCAAAGGAAGACAGAGAGCAGTGTGCCGCCTTGGGTTCTGCATGCAAGAAGTGTTCCGAAGGGCCTACACGGCTGCTTGTTGCTCAGCAGGCAGAGAGGAGACGTGGGGGGATCTGTGTGGTAGCATGGGAAATGGTGCGGAGGTCAGAGTGCTTGGAGTCCTGAAAGCTATCCTCGCGTTCCATTGAAGCACAACAACGATGGAGACCTCATGGAAACCGAGGCACGCAGAGCTTGCCCTGTGGAAACTTAGGCACTACCCTGAGGCTCAGGGTGGCCTTGCGCTTTCCCAGGAGGAACGAGGTCTGCGGGATTAACTCTCCTCCAGCGTGACAGGAACCCTGTTCCTCGGGTGAAAGTGCTCGTTTGCTACTCAAGCGTACCTCTGGAGGCTATAACCTGGGCAACTTCAAGGTTTGGCAAGCAGCCCCTGAGACACTACAATCCAAGCTTCCAAAAGGAAAAGGCTGCTTTTGTCGGAAGAGCCACCTACCCTTGTTAGCCCCCAGCATAAGTACCTGCAGGATGTCAGCTGCGAAGGGAAACAAACGGGACACACTGGGCACCTGAGAAGCTCCGCTCGACACTTGCAAGCAGCCTGTTTCTCTGGGGAAACATACTCGTTTCCTCCCAGGGCGTGCCTGCCGTGAGTAGAAGCTGGGCCTTCCTAGGGTTTTGCAAACAGCTCCGAGGCTACAAGAATCCACATTTCCAAAGGGGAAAAGACTGCTTTTGGAAGTGGGCCACCTATCCTAGTTCACAGCAAACATGAGTCCCTGCAGTAGTGGAGCTGCCGAGGGAGAGCATGGCGAAACCCTGGCAACTTCGCTAAATAACTTTTACTGTGCAGGCTTCGAACTGTGGTAAGATCCCTGAAGGAGGGCTGGCCTGAGCGAGGCCTAGTTGGCTCTACCTCTTCCGTGGGCCTAGCAGGGTAAAGGAGGAAGTGTGTTCTTTGCTCAGCTTGGACCTCACTTAGACGTCCTGCTAAACCAACGAGCCAGTCGGTGTGAGCTCCTGGATGGAAGGCTGAGCAGAGTGATTTTCTGAGTGCAGGTAGGGCCCTGGTCCTCACTGAGTCCACTTTCCCCAGATCATGAGACCGGCTCAGACTGTCTTGGTGAGCTGGGTAAGCTGCGACAACCTAGGTTTCCAAAGGAAGACAGAGACCAGTGTGCCGCCTTGGGCTCTGCATGCAAGAAGTGTTCTGAAGGGCCTACACGGCTGCTTGTTGCTCAGCAGGCAGAGAGGAGACGTGCGGGGGATCCGTGTGGTAGCATGGGAAAAGGTGCGGAGGTCAGAGTGCTTGGAGTCCTGAAAGCTATCCTCGCGTTCCATTGAAGCACAACAACGGTGGAGACCTCATGGAAACCGAGGCACGCAGAGCTTGCCCATTGGAAACTTAGGCACTACCCTGAGGCTCAGGGTGGCCTTGCGCTTTCCCAGGAGGAAGGAGGTCTGCGGGATTAACTCTCCTCCAGCGTGACAGGAACCCTGTTCTTCGGTAGAAAGTGCTCGTTTGCTACGCAAGCGTACCTGCGGAGGCTATAACCTGGGCAACTTCAAGGTTTGGCAAGCAGCCCCTGAGACACTACAATCCAAGCTTCCAAAGGGAAAAGGCTGCTTTTGTCGGCAGAGCCAACCAACCCTTGTTAGCACCCAGCATAAGTACCTGCAGTACGGGAGCTGCGAAGGGAAACAAACGGGACACACTGGGCACCTGAGAAGCTCCCCTCGACACTTGCAAGCAGCCTGTTTCTCTGGGGAAACATACTCGTTTCCTGCCCGGGCGTGCCTGCAGTGAGTAGAAGCTGGGCCTTCCTAGGGTTTCGCAAACAGCTCCTAGGCTACAAGAATCCACATTTCCAAAGGGGAAAAGACTGCTTTTGGAAGCAGGGACACCTATACTAGTTCAAAGCAAACATGAGTACCTGCAGTAGTGGAGCTGCCGAGGGAGAGCATGGCGAAACCCTGGCAACTTCGCTAAGTATCTTTTACTGTGCAGGCTTCGAAGTGTGGCAAGATCCCTGAAGGAGGCCTGGTCTGAGCGAGGCCTAGTTGGCTCTACCTCTTCCGTGGGCCTAGCAGGGTAAAGGAGGAAGAGTGCTCTTTGCTCAGCTTGGACCTCACTTAGACGTCCTGCTAAACCAACGAGCCAGTCGGTGTGAGCTCCTGGATGGAAGGCTGAGCAGAGTGATTTTCAGAGTGCAGGTAGGGCCCTGGTCCTCACTGAGTCCACGTTCCCCAGCTCATGAAACCGGCTCAGATTGTCTTCGTGAGGTGGGTAAGCTCCGACAACCTAGGTTTCCAAAGGAAGACAGAGAGCAGTGTCCCGCCTTGGTCTCTGCATGCAAGCAGTGTTCTGAAGGGCCTACACGGCTGCTTGTTGCTCAGCAGGCAGAGAGGAGACGTGGGGGGAATCCGTGTGGTAGCATGGGAAACGGTGCGGAGGCCAGAGTGCTTGGAGTCCTGAAAGCTATCCTCGCGTTCCATTGAGGCACAACCACGGTGGAGACCTCATGGAAACCGAGGCACGCAGAGCTTGCACGGAGCAAACTTAGGCACTACCCTGAGGCTCAGGGTGGCCTTGCGCTTTCCCAGGAGGAACGAGGTCTGCAGGATTAACTCTCCTGCAGCGTGATAGGAACGCTGTTCATCGGGTGAAAGTGCTCGTTTGCTACGCAAGCGTACCTGCGGAGGCTATAACCTGGTCAACTTCAAGGTTTGGCAAGCAGCCCCTGAGACACTACAATCCAAGCTTCCAAAGGGAAAAGGCTGCTTTTGTCGGCAGAGCCAACGAACCCTTGTTAGCACCCAGCATAAGTACCTGCAGTACGGGAGCTGCGAAGGGAAACAAACGGACACACTGGGCACCTGAGAAGCTCCCCTCGACACTTGCCAGCAGCCTGTTTCTCTGGGGAAACATACTCGTTTCCTCCCCGGGCGTGCCTGCAGTGAGTAAAAGCTGGGCCTTCCTATGGTTTCGCAAACAGCTCCTAGGCTACAAGAATCCACCTTTCCAAAGGGGAAAAGACTGCTCTTTGAAGTGGGCCACCTATCCTAGTTCACAGCAAACATGAGTCCCTGCAGTAGTGGAGCTGCCGAGGGAGAATGGCGAAACCCTGGCAACTTCGCTAAATATCTTTTACTGTGCAGGCTTCGAAGTGTGGCAAGATCCCTGAAGGAGGGCTGGTCTGAGCGAGGCCTAGTTGGCTCTACCTCTTCCGTGGGCCTAGCAGGGTAAAGGAGGAAGTGTGTTCTTTGCTCAGCTTGGACCTCACTTAGACGTCCTGCTAAACCAACGAGCCAGTCGGTGTGAGCTCCTGGATGGAAGGCTGAGCAGAGTGATTTTCTGAGTGCAGGTAGGGTCCTGGTCCTCACTGAGTCCACGTTCCCCAGCTCATGAGACCGGCTCAGACTGTCTTGGTGAGCTGGGTAAGCTGCGACAACCTAGGTTTCCAAAGGAAGACAGAGAGCAGTGTGCCGCCTTGGGCTCTGCATGCAGAAGTGTTCTGAAGGGCCTACACGGCTGCTTGTTGCTCAGCAGGCAGAGAGGAGACGTGGGGGGGATCCGTGTGGTAGCATGGGAAACGGTGCGGAGGTCAGAGTGCTTGGAGTACTGAAAGCTATCCTCGCGTTCCATTAAAGCACAACAACGATGGAGACTTCATGGAAACCGAGGCACGCAGAGCTTGCCCGTTGGAAACTTAGGCACTACCCTGAGGCTCAGGGTGGACTTGCGCTTTCCCAGGAGGAACGAGGTCTGCGGGATTAACTCTCCTCCAGCGTGACAGGAACCCTGTTCATCGGTAGAAAGTGCTCGTTTGCTACGCAAGCGTACCTGCGGAGGCTATAACCTGGGCAACTTCAAGGTTTGGCAAGCAGCCCCTGAGACACTACAATCCAAGCTTCCAAAGGGAAAAGGCTGCTTTTGTCGGCAGAGCCAACCAACCCTTGTTAGCACCCAGCATAAGTACCTGCAGTACGGGAGCTGCGAAGGGAAACAAACGGGAAACACTGGGCAACTGAGAAGCTCCCCTCGACACTTGCAAGCAGCCTGTTTCTTTCGGGAAACATACTCGTTTCCTGCCCGGGCGTGCCTGCAGTGAGTAGAAGCTGGGCCTTCCTAGGGTTTCGCAAACAGCTCCGAGGCTACAAGAATCCACCTTTCCAAAGGGGAAAAGACTGCTTTTTGAAGTGGGCCACCTATCCTAGTTCACAGCAAACATGAGTCCCTGCAGTAGTGGAGCTGCCGAGGGAGAGCATGGTGAAACCCTGGCAACTTCGCTAATATCTTTTACTGTGCAGGCTTCGAAGTGTGGCAAGATCCCTGAAGGAGGGCTGGCCTGAGCGAGGCCTAGTTGGCTCTTCCTCTTCCGTGGGCCTAGCAGGGTAAAGGAGGATGTGTGTTCTTTGCTCAGCTTGGACCTCACTTAGACCTCCTGCTAAACCAACGAGCCAGTCGGTGTGAGCTCCTGGATGGAAGGCTGAGCAGAGTGATTTTCTGAGTGCAGGTAGGGCCCTGGTCCTCACTGAGTCCACGTCTCCCAGCTCATGAGAACGGCTCAGACTGTCTTCGTGAGCTGGGGCAAGCTGCGACCACCTAGGTTTCCAAAGGAAGACAGAGAGCAGTGTGCCGCCTTGGGTTCTGCATGCAAGAAGTGTTCCGAAGGGCCTACACGGCTGCTTGTTGCTCAGCAGGCAGAGAGGAGACGTGGGGGGATCTGTGTGGTAGCATGGGAAATGGTGCGGAGGTCAGAGTGCTTGGAGTCCTGAAAGCTATCCTCGCGTTCCATTGAAGCACAACAACGATGGAGACCTCATGGAAACCGAGGCACGCAGAGCTTGCCCTGTGGAAACTTAGGCACTACCCTGAGGCTCAGGGTGGCCTTGCGCTTTCCCAGGAGGAACGAGGTCTGCGGGATTAACTCTCCTCCAGCGTGACAGGAACCCTGTTCCTCGGGTGAATGTGCTCGTTTGCTACTCAAGCGTACCTCTGGAGGCTATAACCTGGGCAACTTCAAGGTTTGGCAAGCAGCCCCTGAGACACTACAATCCAAGCTTCCAAAAGGAAAAGGCTGCTTTTGTCGGAAGAGCCACCTACCCTTGTTAGCCCCCAGCATAAGTACCTGCAGGATGTCAGCTGCGAAGGGAAACAAACGGGACACACTGGGCACCTGAGAAGCTCCGCTCGACACTTGCAAGCAGCCTGTTTCTCTGGGGAAACATACTCGTTTCCTCCCAGGGCGTGCCTGCCGTGAGTAGAAGCTGGGCCTTCCTAGGGTTTTGCAAACAGCTCCGAGGCTACAAGAATCCACATTTCCAAAGGGGAAAAGACTGCTTTTTGAAGTGGGCCACCTATCCTAGTTCACAGCAAACATGAGTCCCTGCAGTAGTGGAGCTGCCGAGGGAGAGCATGGCGAAACCCTGGCAACTTCGCTAAATAACTTTTACTGTGCAGGCTTCGAACTGTGGCAAGATCCCTGAAGGAGGGCTGGCCTGAGCGAGGCCTAGTTGGCTCTACCTCTTCCGTGGGCCTAGCAGGGTAAAGGAGGAAGTGTGTTCTTTGCTCAGCTTGGACCTCACTTAGACGTCCTGCTAAACCAACGAGCCAGTCGGTGTGAGCTCCTGGATGGAAGGCTGAGCAGAGTGATTTTCTGAGTGCAGGTAGGGCCCTGGTCCTCACTGAGTCCACTTTCCCCAGATCATGAGACCGGCTCAGACTGTCTTGGTGAGCTGGGTAAGCTGCGACAACCTAGGTTTCCAAAGGAAGACAGAGACCAGTGTGCCGCCTTGGGCTCTGCATGCAAGAAGGGTTCTGAAGGGCCTACACGGCTGCTTGTTGCTCAGCAGGCAGAGAGGAGACGTGGGGGGGATCCGTGTGGTAGCATGGGAAACGGTGCGGAGGTCAGAGTGCTTGGAGTCCTGAAAGCTATCCTCGCGTTCCATTGAAGCACAACAACGGTGGAGACCTCATGGAAACCGAGTCACGCAGAGCTTGCCCGTTGGAAACTTAGGCACTACCCTGAGGCTCAGGGTGGCCTTGCGCTTTCCCAGGAGGAACGAGGTCTGCGGGATTAACTCTCCTCCAGCGTGACAGGAACCCTGTTCTTCGGTAGAAAGTGCTCGTTTGCTACGCAAGCGTACCTGCGGAGGCTATAACCTGGGCAACTTCAAGGTTTGGCAAGCAGCCCCTGAGACACTACAATCCAAGCTTCCAAAGGGAAAAGGCTGCTTTTGTCGGCAGAGCCAACCAACTCTTGTTAGCACCCAGCATAAGTACCTGCAGTACGGGAGCTGCGAAGGGAAACAAACGGGACACACTGGGCACCTGAGAAGCTCTTCTCGACACTTGCAAGCAGCCTGTTTCTCTGGGGAAACATACTCGTTTCCTGCCCGGGCGTGCCTGCAGTGAGTAGAAGCTGGGACTTCCTAGGGTTTCGCAAACAGCTCCTAGGCTACAAAAATCCACATTTCGAATGGGGAAAAGACTGCTTTTTGAAGCAGGGCCACCTATCCTCGTTCACAGCAAACATGAGTCCCTACAGTAGTGGAGCTGCCGAGGTAGAGCATGGCGAAACCCTGGCAACTTCGCTAAGTATCTTTTACTGTGCAGGCTTCGAACTGTGGCAAGATCCCTGAAGGAGGGATGGCCTGAGCGAGGCCTAGTAGTCTCTACCTCTTCCGGGGGCCTAGCAGGGTAAAGGAGGAATTGTGCTCTTGCTCAGCTTGGACTTCCCTTAGACGTCCTGTTAAACCAACGAGACAGCCGGTGTCAGTTCCTGGATGGAAGGCTGAGCAGAGTGATTTTCTGAGTGCAGGAAGGGCCCTGGTCCTCACTGAGTCCCCGTTCCCCAGCTCATGAAACCGGCTCAGACTGTCTTCGTGAGCTGGGTAAGCTCCGACAACCTAGGTTTCCAAAGGAAGACAGAGAGCAGTGTCCCGCCTTGGGCTCTGCATGCAAGAAGTGTTCTGAAGGGCCTACACGGCTGCTTGTTCCTCAGCAGGCAGAGAGGAGACGTGGGAGGGATCCGTGTGGTAACATGGGAAACGGTGCGGAGGCCAGAGTGCTTGCAGTCCTGAAAGCTATCCTCGCGTTCCACTGAAGCACAACAACGGTGGAGACCTCATGGAAACCGAGGCACGCAGAGCTTGCACGGAGCAAACTTAGGCACTACCCTGAGGCTCAGGGTGGCCTTGCGCTTTCCCAGGAGGAACGAGGTCTGCAGGATTAACTCTCCTGTAGCGTGATAGGAACGCTGTTCATCGGTAGAAAGTGCTAGATTGCTACGCAAGCGTACCTGCGGAGGCTATAACCTGGGCAACTTCAAGTTTTGGCAAGCAGCCCCTGAGACACTACAATCCAAGCTTCCAAAGGGAAAAGGCTGCTTTTGTCGGCAGAGCCAACCAACTCTTGTTAGCACCCAGCATAAGTACCTGCAGTACGGGAGCTGCGAAGGGAAACAAACGGACACACTGGGCACCTGAGAAGCTCTTCTCGACACTTGCAAGCAGCCTGTTTCTCTGGGGAAACATACTCGTTTCCTGCCCGGGCGTGCCTGCAGTGAGTAGAAGCTGGGACTTCCTAGGGTTTCGCAAACGGCTCCTAGGCTACAAAAATCCACATTTCCAAAGGGGAAAAGACTGCTTTTTGAAGCAGGGCCACCTATCCTAGTTCACAGCAAACATGAGTCCCTGCAGTAGTGGAGCTGCCGAGGGAGAGCATGGCGAAACCCTGGCAACTTCGCTAAGTGTCTTTTACTGTGCAGGCTTCGAAGTGTGGCAAGATCCCTGAAGGAGGGCTGGCCTGAGCGAGGCCTAGTTGGCTCTTCCTCTTCCGTGGGCCTAGCAGGGTAAAGGAGGATGTGTGTTCTTTGCTCAGCTTGGACCTCACTTAGACCTCCTGCTAAACCAACGAGCCAGTCGGTGTGAGCTCCTGGATGGAAGGCTGAGCAGAGTGATTTTCTGAGTGCAGGTAGGGCCCTGGTCCTCACTGAGTCCACGTCTCCCAGCTCATGAGAACGGCTCAGACTGTCTTCGTGAGCTGGGGCAAGCTGCGACCACCTAGGTTTCCAAAGGAAGACAGAGAGCAGTGTGCCGCCTTGGGTTCTGCATGCAAGAAGTGTTCCGAAGGGCCTACACGGCTGCTTGTTGCTCAGCAGGCAGAGAGGAGACGTGGGGGGATCTGTGTGGTAGCATGGGAAATGGTGCGGAGGTCAGAGTGCTTGGAGTCCTGAAAGCTATCCTCGCGTTCCATTGAAGCACAACAACGATGGAGACCTCATGGAAACCGAGGCACGCAGAGCTTGCCCTGTGGAAACTTAGGCACTACCCTGAGGCTCAGGGTGGCCTTGCGCTTTCCCAGGAGGAACGAGGTCTGCGGGATTAACTCTCCTCCAGCGTGACAGGAACCCTGTTCCTCGGGTGAATGTGCTCGTTTGCTACTCAAGCGTACCTCTGGAGGCTATAACCTGGGCAACTTCAAGGTTTGGCAAGCAGCCCCTGAGACACTACAATCCAAGCTTCCAAAAGGAAAAGGCTGCTTTTGTCGGAAGAGCCACCTACCCTTGTTAGCCCCCAGCATAAGTACCTGCAGGATGTCAGCTGCGAAGGGAAACAAACGGGACACACTGGGCACCTGAGAAGCTCCGCTCGACACTTGCAAGCAGCCTGTTTCTCTGGGGAAACATACTCGTTTCCTCCCAGGGCGTGCCTGCCGTGAGTAGAAGCTGGGCCTTCCTAGGGCTTTGCAAACAGCTCCGAGGCTACAAGAATCCACATTTCCAAAGGGGAAAAGACTGCTTTTTGAAGTGGGCCACCTATCCTAGTTCACAGCAAACATGAGTCCCTGCAGTAGTGGAGCTGCCGAGGGAGAGCATGGCGAAACCCTGGCAACTTCGCTAAATAACTTTTACTGTGCAGGCTTCGAACTGTGGCAAGATCCCTGAAGGAGGGCTGGCCTGAGCGAGGCCTAGTTGGCTCTACCTCTTCCGTGGGCCTAGCAGGGTAAAGGAGGAAGTGTGTTCTTTGCTCAGCTTGGACCTCACTTAGACGTCCTGCTAAACCAACGAGCCAGTCGGTGTGAGCTCCTGGATGGAAGGCTGAGCAGAGTGATTTTCTGAGTGCAGGTAGGGCCCTGGTCCTCACTGAGTCCACTTTCCCCAGATCATGAGACCGGCTCAGACTGTCTTGGTGAGCTGGGTAAGCTGCGACAACCTAGGTTTCCAAAGGAAGACAGAGACCAGTGTGCCGCCTTGGGCTCTGCATGCAAGAAGGGTTCTGAAGGGCCTACACGGCTGCTTGTTGCTCAGCAGGCAGAGAGGAGACGTGGGGGGGATCCGTGTGGTAGCATGGGAAACGGTGCGGAGGTCAGAGTGCTTGGAGTCCTGAAAGCTATCCTCGCGTTCCATTGAAGCACAACAACGGTGGAGACCTCATGGAAACCGAGTCACGCAGAGCTTGCCCGTTGGAAACTTAGGCACTACCCTGAGGCTCAGGGTGGCCTTGCGCTTTCCCAGGAGGAACGAGGTCTGCGGGATTAACTCTCCTCCAGCGTGACAGGAACCCTGTTCTTCGGTAGAAAGTGCTCGTTTGCTACGCAAGCGTACCTGCGGAGGCTATAACCTGGGCAACTTCAAGGTTTGGCAAGCAGCCCCTGAGACACTACAATCCAAGCTTCCAAAGGGAAAAGGCTGCTTTTGTCGGCAGAGCCAACCAACTCTTGTTAGCACCCAGCATAAGTACCTGCAGTACGGGAGCTGCGAAGGGAAACAAACGGGACACACTGGGCACCTGAGAAGCTCTTCTCGACACTTGCAAGCAGCCTGTTTCTCTGGGGAAACATACTCGTTTCCTGCCCGGGCGTGCCTGCAGTGAGTAGAAGCTGGGACTTCCTAGGGTTTCGCAAACAGCTCCTAGGCTACAAAAATCCACATTTCGAATGGGGAAAAGACTGCTTTTTGAAGCAGGGCCACCTATCCTCGTTCACAGCAAACATGAGTCCCTACAGTAGTGGAGCTGCCGAGGTAGAGCATGGCGAAACCCTGGCAACTTCGCTAAGTATCTTTTACTGTGCAGGCTTCGAACTGTGGCAAGATCCCTGAAGGAGGGATGGCCTGAGCGAGGCCTAGTAGTCTCTACCTCTTCCGGGGGCCTAGCAGGGTAAAGGAGGAACTGTGCTCTTGCTCAGCTTGGACTTCCCTTAGACGTCCTGTTAAACCAACGAGACAGCCGGTGTCAGTTCCTGGATGGAAGGCTGAGCAGAGTGATTTTCTGAGTGCAGGAAGGGCCCTGGTCCTCACTGAGTCCCCGTTCCCCAGCTCATGAAACCGGCTCAGACTGTCTTCGTGAGCTGGGTAAGCTCCGACAACCTAGGTTTCCAAAGGAAGACAGAGAGCAGTGTCCCGCCTTGGGCTCTGCATGCAAGAAGTGTTCTGAAGGGCCTACACGGCTGCTTGTTCCTCAGCAGGCAGAGAGGAGACGTGGGAGGGATCCGTGTGGTAACATGGGAAACGGTGCGGAGGCCAGAGTGCTTGCAGTCCTGAAAGCTATCCTCGCGTTCCACTGAAGCACAACAACGGTGGAGACCTCATGGAAACCGAGGCACGCAGAGCTTGCACGGAGCAAACTTAGGCACTACCCTGAGGCTCAGGGTGGCCTTGCGCTTTCCCAGGAGGAACGAGGTCTGCAGGATTAACTCTCCTGTAGCGTGATAGGAACGCTGTTCATCGGTAGAAAGTGCTCGATTGCTACGCAAGCGTACCTGCGGAGGCTATAACCTGGGCAACTTCAAGTTTTGGCAAGCAGCCCCTGAGACACTACAATCCAAGCTTCCAAAGGGAAAAGGCTGCTTTTGTCGGCAGAGCCAACCAACTCTTGTTAGCACCCAGCATAAGTACCTGCAGTACGGGAGCTGCGAAGGGAAACAAACGGACACACTGGGCACCTGAGAAGCTCTTCTCGACACTTGCAAGCAGCCTGTTTCTCTGGGGAAACATACTCGTTTCCTGCCCGGGCGTGCCTGCAGTGAGTAGAAGCTGGGACTTCCTAGGGTTTCGCAAACAGCTCCTAGGCTACAAAAATCCACATTTCCAAAGGGGAAAAGACTGCTTTTTGAAGCAGGGCCACCTATCCTAGTTCACAGCAAACATGAGTCCCTGCAGTAGTGGAGCTGCCGAGGGAGAGCATGGCGAAACCCTGGCAACTTCGCTAAGTGTCTTTTACTGTGCAGGCTTCGAAGTGTGGCAAGATCCCTGAAGGAGGCCTGGTCTGATCAAGGCCTAGTTAGCTCTACCTCTTCCGTGGGCCTAGCAGGGTAAAGGAGGAAGAGTGCTCTTTGCTCAGCTTGGACCTCACTTAGACGTCCTGCTAAACCAACGAGCCAGTCGGTGTGAGCTCCTGGATGGAAGGCTGAGCAGAGTGATTTTCTGAGTGCAGGTAGGGCCCTGGTCCTCACTGAGTCCACGTCTCCCAGCTCATGAGAACGGCTCAGACTGTCTTCGTGAGCTGGGACAAGCTGCGACCACCTAGGTTTCCAAAGGAAGACAGAGAGCAGTGTGCCGCCTTGGGTTCTGCATGCAAGAAGGGTTCTGAAGGGCCTACACGGCTGCTTGTTGCTCAGCAGGCAGAGAGGAGACGTGGGGGGATCTGTGTGGTAGCATGGGAAATGGTGCGGAGGTCAGAGTGCTTGGAGTCCTGAAAGCTATCCTCGCGTTCCATTGAAGCACAACAACGATGGAGACCTCATGGAAACCGAGGCACGCAGAGCTTGCCCTGTGGAAACTTAGGCACTACCCTGAGGCTCAGGGTGGCCTTGCGCTTTCCCAGGAGGAACGAGGTCTGCAGGATTAACTCTCCTGTAGCGTGATAGGAACGCTGTTCATCGGGTGAAAGTGCTCGTTTGCTACACAAGCGTACCTACGGAGGCTATAACCTGGGCAACTTCAAGTTTTGGCAAGCAGCCCCTGAGACACTACAATCCAAGCTTCCAAAGGGAAAAGGCTGCTTTTGTCGGCAGAGCCAACGAACCCTTGTTAGCACCCAGCATAAGTACCTGCAGTACGGGAGCTGCGAAGGGAAACAAACGGGACACACTGGGCACCTGAGAAGCTCCCCTCGACACTTGCAAGCAGCCTGTTTCTCTGGGGAAACATACTCGTTTCCTCCCCGGGCGTGCCTGCAGTGAGTAAAAGCTGGGCCTTTCTATGGTTTCGCAAACAGCTCCTAGGCTACAAGAATCCACCTTTCCAAAGGGGAAAAGACTGCTTTTTGAAGTGGGCCACCTATCCTAGTTCACAGCAAACATGAGTCCCTGCAGTAGTGGAGCTGCCGAGGGAGAGCATGGTGAAACCCTGGCAACTTCGCTAAGTATCTTTTACTGTGCAGGCTTCGAAGTGTGGCAAGATCCCTGAAGGAGGGCTGGCCTGAGCGAGGCCTAGTTGGCTCTACCTCTTCCGTGGGCCTAGCAGGGTAAAGGAGGAAGTGTGTTCTTTGCTCAGCTTGGACCTCACTTAGACGTCCTGCTAAACCAACGAGCCAGTCGGTGTGAGCTCCTGGATGGAAGGCTGAGCAGAGTGATTTTCTGAGTGTAGGTAGGGCCCTGGTCCTCACTGAGTCCACGTTCCCCAGCTCATGAGACCGGCTCAGACTGTCTTCGTGAGCTGGGTAAGCTGCGACAACCTAGGTTTCCAAAGGAAGACAGAGAGCAGTGTGCCGCCTTGGGCTCGTCATGCAGAAGTGTTCCGAAGGGCCTACACGGCTGCTTGTTGCTCAGCAGGCAGAGAGGAGACGTGGGGGGGATCCGTGTGGTAGCATGGGAAACGGTGCGGAGGTCAGAGTGCTTGGAGTCCTGAAAGCTATCCTCGCGTTCCATTAAAGCACAACAACGGTGGAGACCTCATGGAAACCGAGGCACGCAGAGCTTGCCCGTTGGAAACTTAGGCACTACCCTGAGGCTCAGGGTGGACTTGCGCTTTCCCAGGAGGAACGAGGTCTGCGGGATTAACTCTCCTCCAGCGTGACAGGAACCCTGTTCATCGGTAGAAAGTGCTCGTTTGCTACGCAAGCGTACCTCTGGAGGCTATAACCTGGGCAACTTCAAGGTTTGGCAAGCAGCCCCTGAGACACTACAATCCAAGCTTCCAAAAGGAAAAGGCTGCTTTTGTCGGCAGAGCCAACCAAGCCTTGTTAGCACCCAGCATAAGTACCTGCAGTACGGGAGCTGCGAAGGGAAACAAACGGGAAACACTGGGCACCTGAGAAGCTCCGCTCGACACTTGCAAGCAGCCTGTTTCTCTGGGGAAACATACTCGTTTCCTCCCCGGGCGTGCCTGCCGTGAGTAGAAGCTGGGCCTTCCTAGGGTTTTGCAAACAGCTCCGAGGCTACAAGAATCCACATTTCCAAAGGGGAAAAGACTGCTTTTGGAAGTGGGCCACCTATCCTAGTTCACAGCAAACATGAGTCCCTGCAGTAGTGGAGCTGCCGAGGGAGAGCATGGCGAAACCCTGGCAACTTCGCTAAATAACTTTTACTGTGCAGGCTTCGAACTGTGGCAAGATCCCTGAAGGAGGGCTGGCCTGAGCGAGGCCTAGTTGGCTCTACCTCTTCCGTGGGCCTAGCAGGGTAAAGGAGGAAGTGTGTTCTTTGCTCAGCTTGGACCTCACTTAGACGTCCTGCTAAACCAACGAGCCAGTCGGTGTGAGCTCCTGGATGGAAGGCTGAGCAGAGTGATTTTCTGAGTGCAGGTAGGGCCCTGGTCCTCACTGAGTCCACTTTCCCCAGCTCATGAGAGCGGCTCAGACTGTCTTGGTGAGCTGGGTAAGCTGCGACAACCTAGGTTTCCAAAGGAAGACAGAGAGCAGTGTGCCGCCTTGGGCTCTGCATGCAAGAAGTGTTCTGAAGGGCCTACACGGCTGCTTGTTGCTCAGCAGGCAGAGAGGAGACGTGCGGGGGATCCGTGTGGTAGCATGGGAAAAGGTGCGGAGGTCAGAGTGCTTGGAGTCCTGAAAGCTATCCTCGCGTTCCATTGAAGCACAACAACGGTGGAGACCTCATGGAAACCGAGGCACGCAGAGCTTGCCCATTGGAAACTTAGGCACTACCCTGAGGCTCAGGGTGGCCTTGCGCTTTCCCAGGAGGAAGGAGGTCTGCGGGATTAACTCTCCTCCAGCGTGACAGGAACCCTGTTCTTCGGTAGAAAGTGCTCGTTTGCTACGCAAGCGTACCTGCGGAGGCTATAACCTGGGCAACTTCAAGGTTTGGCAAGCAGCCCCTGAGACACTACAATCCAAGCTTCCAAAGGGAAAAGGCTGCTTTTGTCGGCAGAGCCAACCAACCCTTGTTAGCACCCAGTATAAGTACCTGCAGTACGGGAGCTGCGAAGGGAAACAAACGGGACACACTGGGCACCTGAGAAGCTCCCCTCGACACTTGCAAGCAGCCTGTTTCTCTGGGGAAACATACTCGTTTCCTCCCCGGGCGTGCCTGCAGTGAGTAGAAGCTGGGCCTTCCTAGGGTTTCGCAAACAGCTCCTAGGCTACAAGAATCCACATTTCCAAAGGGGAAAAGACTGCTTTTGGAAGCAGGGACACCTATACTAGTTCAAAGCAAACATGAGTACCTGCAGTAGTGGAGCTGCCGAGGGAGAGCATGGCGAAACCCTGGCAACTTCGCTAAGTATCTTTTACTGTGCAGGCTTCGAAGTGTGGCAAGATCCCTGAAGGAGGCCTGGTCTGAGCGAGGCCTAGTTGGCTCTACCTCTTCCGTGGGCCTAGCAGGGTAAAGGAGGAAGAGTGCTCTTTGCTCAGCTTGGACCTCACTTAGACGTCCTGCTAAACCAACGAGCCAGTCGGTGTGAGCTCCTGGATGGAAGGCTGAGCAGAGTGATTTTCAGAGTGCAGGTAGGGCCCTGGTCCTCACTGAGTCCATGTTCCCCAGCTCATGAAACCGGCTCAGATTGTCTTCGTGAGGTGGGTAAGCTCCGACAACCTAGGTTTCCAAAGGAAGACAGAGAGCAGTGTCCCGCCTTGGGCTCTGCATGCAAGAAGTGTTCTGAAGGGCCTACACGGCTGCTTGTTCCTCAGCAGGCAGAGAGGAGACGTGGGAGGGATCCGTGTGGTAACATGGGAAACGGTGCGGAGGCCAGAGTGCTTGCAGTCCTGAAAGCTATCCTCGCGTTCCACTGAAGCACAACAACGGTGGAGACCTCATGGAAACCGAGGCACGCAGAGCTTGCACGGAGCAAACTTAGGCACTACCCTGAGGCTCAGGGTGGCCTTGCGCTTTCCCAGGAGGAACGAGGTCTGCAGGATTAACTCTCCTGTAGCGTGATAGGAACGCTGTTCATCGGTAGAAAGTGCTCGATTGCTACGCAAGCGTACCTGCGGAGGCTATAACCTGGGCAACTTCAAGGTTTGGCAAGCAGCCCCTGAGACACTACAATCCAAGCTTCCAAAGGGAAAAGGCTGCTTTTGTCGGCAGAGCCAACCAACTCTTGTTAGCACCCAGCATAAGTACCTGCAGTACGGGAGCTGCGAAGGGAAACAAACGGACACACTGGGCACCTGAGAAGCTCTTCTCGACACTTGCAAGCAGCCTGTTTCTCTGGGGAAACATACTCGTTTCCTGCCCGGGCGTGCCTGCAGTGAGTAGAAGCTGGGACTTCCTAGGGTTTCGCAAACAGCTCCTAGGCTACAAAAATCCACATTTCCAAAGGGGAAAAGACTGCTTTTTGAAGCAGGGCCACCTATCCTAGTTCACAGCAAACATGAGTCCCTGCAGTAGTGGAGCTGCCGAGGGAGAGCATGGCGAAACCCTGGCAACTTCGCTAAGTGTCTTTTACTGTGCAGGCTTCGAAGTGTGGCAAGATCCCTGAAGGAGGCCTGGTCTGATCAAGGCCTAGTTAGCTCTACCTCTTCCGTGGGCCTAGCAGGGTAAAGGAGGAAGAGTGCTCTTTGCTCAGCTTGGACCTCACTTAGACGTCCTGCTAAACCAACGAGCCAGTCGGTGTGAGCTCCTGGATGGAAGGCTGAGCAGAGTGATTTTCTGAGTGCAGGTAGGGCCCTGGTCCTCACTGAGTCCACGTCTCCCAGCTCATGAGAACGGCTCAGACTGTCTTCGTGAGCTGGGACAAGCTGCGACCACCTAGGTTTCCAAAGGAAGACAGAGAGCAGTGTGCCGCCTTGGGTTCTGCATGCAAGAAGGGTTCTGAAGGGCCTACACGGCTGCTTGTTGCTCAGCAGGCAGAGAGGAGACGTGGGGGGATCTGTGTGGTAGCATGGGAAATGGTGCGGAGGTCAGAGTGCTTGGAGTCCTGAAAGCTATCCTCGCGTTCCATTGAAGCACAACAACGATGGAGACCTCATGGAAACCGAGGCACGCAGAGCTTGCCCTGTGGAAACTTAGGCACTACCCTGAGGCTCAGGGTGGCCTTGCGCTTTCCCAGGAGGAACGAGGTCTGCAGGATTAACTCTCCTGTAGCGTGATAGGAACGCTGTTCATCGGGTGAAAGTGCTCGTTTGCTACACAAGCGTACCTACGGAGGCTATAACCTGGGCAACTTCAAGTTTTGGCAAGCAGCCCCTGAGACACTACAATCCAAGCTTCCACAGGGAAAAGGCTGCTTTTGTCGGCAGAGCCAACGAACCCTTGTTAGCACCCAGCATAAGTACCTGCAGTACGGGAGCTGCGAAGGGAAACAAACGGGACACACTGGGCACCTGAGAAGCTCCCCTCGACACTTGCAAGCAGCCTGTTTCTCTGGGGAAACATACTCGTTTCCTCCCCGGGCGTGCCTGCCGTGAGTAGAAGCTGGGCCTTCCTAGGGTTTTGCAAACAGCTCCTAGGCTACAAGAATCCACATTTCCAAAGGGGAAAAGACTGCTTTTGGAAGCAGGGACACCTATACTAGTTCAAAGCAAACATGAGTACCTGCAGTAGTGGAGCTGCCGAGGGAGAGCATGGCGAAACCCTGGCAACTTCGCTAAGTATCTTTTACTGTGCAGGCTTCGAAGTGTGGCAAGATCCCTGAAGGAGGCCTGGTCTGAGCGAGGCCTAGTTGGCTCTACCTCTTCCGTGGGCCTAGCAGGGTAAAGGAGGAAGAGTGCTCTTTGCTCAGCTTGGACCTCACTTAGACGTCCTGCTAAACCAACGAGCCAGTCGGTGTGAGCTCCTGGATGGAAGGCTGAGCAGAGTGATTTTCAGAGTGCAGGTAGGGCCCTGGTCCTCACTGAGTCCACGTTCCCCAGCTCATGAAACCGGCTCAGATTGTCTTCGTGAGGTGGGTAAGCTCCGACAACCTAGGTTTCCAAAGGAAGACAGAGAGCAGTGTCCCGCCTTGGGCTCTGCATGCAAGAAGTGTTCTGAAGGGCCTACACGGCTGCTTGTTCCTCAGCAGGCAGAGAGGAGACGTGGGAGGGATCCGTGTGGTAACATGGGAAACGGTGCGGAGGCCAGAGTGCTTGCAGTCCTGAAAGCTATCCTCGCGTTCCACTGAAGCACAACAACGGTGGAGACCTCATGGAAACCGAGGCACGCAGAGCTTGCACGGAGCAAACTTAGGCACTACCCTGAGGCTCAGGGTGGCCTTGCGCTTTCCCAGGAGGAACGAGGTCTGCAGGATTAACTCTCCTGTAGCGTGATAGGAACGCTGTTCATCGGTAGAAAGTGCTCGATTGCTACGCAAGCGTACCTGCGGAGGCTATAACCTGGGCAACTTCAAGGTTTGGCAAGCAGCCCCTGAGACACTACAATCCAAGCTTCCAAAGGGAAAAGGCTGCTTTTGTCGGCAGAGCCAACCAACTCTTGTTAGCACCCAGCATAAGTACCTGCAGTACGGGAGCTGCGAAGGGAAACAAACGGACACACTGGGCACCTGAGAAGCTCTTCTCGACACTTGCAAGCAGCCTGTTTCTCTGGGGAAACATACTCGTTTCCTGCCCGGGCGTGCCTGCAGTGAGTAGAAGCTGGGACTTCCTAGGGTTTCGCAAACAGCTCCTAGGCTACAAAAATCCACATTTCCAAAGGGGAAAAGACTGCTTTTTGAAGCAGGGCCACCTATCCTAGTTCACAGCAAACATGAGTCCCTGCAGTAGTGGAGCTGCCGAGGGAGAGCATGGCGAAACCCTGGCAACTTCGCTAAGTGTCTTTTACTGTGCAGGCTTCGAAGTGTGGCAAGATCCCTGAAGGAGGCCTGGTCTGATCAAGGCCTAGTTAGCTCTACCTCTTCCGTGGGCCTAGCAGGGTAAAGGAGGAAGAGTGCTCTTTGCTCAGCTTGGACCTCACTTAGACGTCCTGCTAAACCAACGAGCCAGTCGGTGTGAGCTCCTGGATGGAAGGCTGAGCAGAGTGATTTTCTGAGTGCAGGTAGGGCCCTGGTCCTCACTGAGTCCACGTCTCCCAGCTCATGAGAACGGCTCAGACTGTCTTCGTGAGCTGGGACAAGCTGCGACCACCTAGGTTTCCAAAGGAAGACAGAGAGCAGTGTGCCGCCTTGGGTTCTGCATGCAAGAAGGGTTCTGAAGGGCCTACACGGCTGCTTGTTGCTCAGCAGGCAGAGAGGAGACGTGGGGGGATCTGTGTGGTAGCATGGGAAATGGTGCGGAGGTCAGAGTGCTTGGAGTCCTGAAAGCTATCCTCGCGTTCCATTGAAGCACAACAACGATGGAGACCTCATGGAAACCGAGGCACGCAGAGCTTGCCCTGTGGAAACTTAGGCACTACCCTGAGGCTCAGGGTGGCCTTGCGCTTTCCCAGGAGGAACGAGGTCTGCAGGATTAACTCTCCTGTAGCGTGATAGGAACGCTGTTCATCGGGTGAAAGTGCTCGTTTGCTACACAAGCGTATCTACGGAGGCTATAACCTGGGCAACTTCAAGTTTTGGCAAGCAGCCCCTGAGACACTACAATCCAAGCTTCCAAAGGGAAAAGGCTGCTTTTGTCGGCAGAGCCAACGAACCCTTGTTAGCACCCAGCATAAGTACCTGCAGTACGGGAGCTGCGAAGGGAAACAAACGGGACACACTGGGCACCTGAGAAGCTCCCCTCGACACTTGCAAGCAGCCTGTTTCTCTGGGGAAACATACTCGTTTCCTCCCCGGGCGTGCCTGCAGTGAGTAAAAGCTGGGCCTTTCTATGGTTTCGCAAACAGCTCCTAGGCTACAAGAATCCACCTTTCCAAAGGGGAAAAGACTGCTTTTTGAAGTGGGCCACCTATCCTAGTTCACAGCAAACATGAGTCCCTGCAGTAGTGGAGCTGCCGAGGGAGAGCATGGTGAAACCCTGGCAACTTCGCTAAGTATCTTTTACTGTGCAGGCTTCGAAGTGTGGCAAGATCCCTGAAGGAGGGCTGGCCTGAGCGAGGCCTAGTTGGCTCTACCTCTTCCGTGGGCCTAGCAGGGTAAAGGAGGAAGAGTGCTCTTTGCTCAGCTTGGACCTCACTTAGACGTCCTGCTAAACCAACGAGCCAGTCGGTGTGAGCTCCTGGATGGAAGGCTGAGCAGAGTGATTTTCAGAGTGCAGGTAGGGCCCTGGTCCTCACTGAGTCCACGTTCCCCAGCTCATGAAACCGGCTCAGACTGTCTTCGTGAGGTGGGTAAGCTCCGACAACCTAGGTTTCCAAAGGAAGACAGAGAGCAGTGTCCCGCCTTGGTCTCTGCATGCAAGCAGTGTTCTGAAGGGCCTACACGGCTGCTTGTTGCTCAGCAGGCAGAGAGGAGACGTGGGGGGAATCCGTGTGGTAGCATGGGAAACGGTGCGGAGGCCAGAGTGCTTGGAGTCCTGAAAGCTATCCTCGCGTTCCATTGAGGCACAACCACGGTGGAGACCTCATGGAAACCGAGGCACGCAGAGCTTGCACGGAGCAAACTTAGGCACTACCCTGAGGCTCAGGGTGGCCTTGCGCTTTCCCAGGAGGAACGAGGTCTGCAGGATTAACTCTCCTGCAGCGTGATAGGAACGCTGTTCATCGGGTGAAAGTGCTCGTTTGCTACGCAAGCGTACCTGCGGAGGCTATAACCTGGTCAACTTCAAGGTTTGGCAAGCAGCCCCTGAGACACTACAATCCAAGCTTCCAAAGGGAAAAGGCTGCTTTTGTCGGCAGAGCCAACGAACCCTTGTTAGCACCCAGCATAAGTACCTGCAGTACGGGAGCTGCGAAGGGAAACAAACGGACACACTGGGCACCTGAGAAGCTCCCCTCGACACTTGCCAGCAGCCTGTTTCTCTGGGGAAACATACTCGTTTCCTCCCCGGGCGTGCCTGCAGTGAGTAAAAGCTGGGCCTTCCTATGGTTTCGCAAACAGCTCCTAGGCTACAAGAATCCACCTTTCCAAAGGGGAAAAGACTGCTCTTTGAAGTGGGCCACCTATCCTAGTTCACAGCAAACATGAGTCCCTGCAGTAGTGGAGCTGCCGAGGGAGAATGGCGAAACCCTGGCAACTTCGCTAAATATCTTTTACTGTGCAGGCTTCGAAGTGTGGCAAGATCCCTGAAGGAGGGCTGGCCTGAGCGAGGCCTAGTTGGCTCTACCTCTTCCGTGGGCCTAGCAGGGTAAAGGAGGAAGTGTGTTCTTTGCTCAGCTTGGACCTCACTTAGACGTCCTGCTAAACCAACGAGCCAGTCGGTGTGAGCTCCTGGATGGAAGGCTGAGCAGAGTGATTTTCTGAGTGCAGGTAGGGTCCTGGTCCTCACTGAGTCCACGTTCCCCAGCTCATGAGACCGGCTCAGACTGTCTTGGTGAGCTGGGTAAGCTGCGACAACCTAGGTTTCCAAAGGAAGACAGAGAGCAGTGTGCCGCCTTGGGCTCTGCATGCAAGAAGTGTTCTGAAGGGCCTACACGGCTGCTTGTTGCTCAGCAGGCAGAGAGGAGACGTGGGGGGGATCCGTGTGGTAGCATGGGAAACGGTGCGGAGGTCAGAGTGCTTGGAGTCCTGAAAGCTATCCTCGCGTTCCACTGAAGCACAACAACGGTGGAGACCTCATGGAAACCGAGGCACGCAGAGCTTGCCCGTTGGAAACTTAGGCACTACCCTGAGGCTCAGGGTGGCCTTGCGCTTTCCCAGGAGGAACGAGGTCTGCAGGATTAACTCTCCTCCAGCGTGACAGGAACCCTGTTCCTCGGGTGAAAGTGCTCGTTTGCTACTCAAGCGTACCTGCGGAGGCTATAACCTGGGCAACTTCAAGGTTTGGCAAGCAGCCCCTGAGACACTACAATCCAAGCTTCCAAAGGGAAAAGGCTGCTTTTGTCGGCAGAGCCAACCAACTCTTTTTAGCACCCAGCATAAGTACCTGCAGTACGGGAGCTGCGAAGGGAAACAAACGGGACACACTGGGCACCTGAGAAGCTCTTCTCGACACTTGCAAGCAGCCTGTTTCTCTGGGGAAACATACTCGTTTCCTGCCCGGGCGTGCCTGCAGTGAGTAGAAGCTGGGCCTTCCTAGGGTTTCGCAAACAGCTCCGAGGCTCAAAGAATCCACATTTCCAAAGGGGAAAAGACTGCTTTTTGAAGCAGGGCCACCTATCCTCGTTCACAGCAAACATGAGTCCCTGCAGTAGTGGAGCTGCCGAGGGAGAGCATGGCGAAACCATGGCAACTTCGCTAAGTATCTTTTACTGTGCAGGCTTCGAACTGTGGCAAGATGCCTGAAGGAGGGATGGCCTGAGTGAGGCCTAGTTGGCTCTACCTCTTCCGGGGGCCTAGCAGGGTAAAGGAGGAATTGTGCTCTTGCTCAGCTTGGACCTCACTTAGACGTCCTGCTAAACCAACGAGCCAGTCGGTGTGAGCTCCTGGATGGAAGGCTGAGCAGAGTGATTTTCTGAGTGCACGTATGGCCCTGCTCCTCATTGAGTTCACGTTCCTCAGCACATGAGACCGGCTCAGACTGTCTTCGTAGCTGGGGCAAGCTGCAACAACCTAGGTTTCCAAAGGAAGACAGAGAGCAGTGTGCCGCCTTGGGCTCTGCATGCAAGAAGGGTTCTGAAGGGCCTACACGGCTGCTTGTTGCTCAGCAGGCAGAGAGGAGACGTGGGGGGGATCCGTGTTGTAGCGTGGGAAACGGTGCGGAGGCCAGAGTGCTTGGATTCCTGAGAGCTATCCTCGCTTTCCATTGAGGCACAACAAAGGTGGAGACCTCATGGAAACCGAGGCACGCAGAGCTTGCCCGGAGTAAACTCAGGCACTACCCTGAGGCTCACGGTGGCCTTGCGCTTTCCCAGGAGGAACGAGGTCTGCAGGATTAACTCTCCTGCAGCGTGATAGGAACGCTGTTCATCGGGTGAAAGTGCTCGTTTGCTACGCAAGCGTACCTGCGGAGGCTATAACCTGGGCAACTTCAAGGTTTGGCAAGCAGCCCCTGAGACACTACAATCCAAGCTTCCAAAGGGAAAAGGCTGCTTTTGTCGGCAGAGCCAACCAACCCTTGTTAGCACCCAGCATAAGTACCTGCAGTACGGGAGCTGCGAAGGGAAACAAACGGGACACACTGGGCACCTGAGAAGCTCCCCTCGACACTTGCAAGCAGCCTGTTTCTCTGGGGAAACATACTCGTTTCCTGCCCGGGCGTGCCTGCAGTGAGTAAAAGCTGGGCCTTCCTAGGGTTTCGCAAACAGCTCCTAGGCTACAAGAATCCACATTTCCAAAGGGGAAAAGACTGCTTTTGGAAGCAGGGACACCTATACTAGTTCAAAGCAAACATGAGTACCTGCAGTAGTGGAGCTGCCGAGGGAGAGCATGGCGAAACCCTGGCAACTTCGCTAAGTATCTTTTACTGTGCAGGCTTCGAAGTGTGGCAAGATCCCTGAAGGAGGCCTGGTCTGAGCGAGGCCTAGTTGGCTCTACCTCTTCCGTGGGCCTAGCAGGGTAAAGGAGGAAGAGTGCTCTTTGCTCAGCTTGGACCTCACTTAGACGTCCTGCTAAACCAACGAGCCAGTCGGTGTGAGCTCCTGGATGGAAGGCTGAGCAGAGTGATTTTCAGAGTGCAGGTAGGGCCCTGGTCCTCACTGAGTCCACGTTCCCCAGCTCATGAAACCGGCTCAGACTGTCTTTGTGAGGTGGGTAAGCTCCGACAACCTAGGTTTCCAAAGGAAGACAGAGAGCAGTGTCCCTCCTTGGTCTCTGCATGCAAGCAGTGTTCTGAAGGGCCTACACGGCTGCTTGTTGCTCAGCAGGCAGAGAGGAGACGTGGGGGGAATCCGTGTGGTAGCATGGGAAACGGTGCGGAGGCCAGAGTGCTTGGAGTCCTGAAAGCTATCCTCGCGTTCCATTGAGGCACAACCACGGTGGAGACCTCATGGAAACCGAGGCACGCAGAGCTTGCACGGAGCAAACTTAGGCACTACCCTGAGGCTCAGGGTGGCCTTGCGCTTTCCCAGGAGGAACGAGGTCTGCGGGATTAACTCTCCTCCAGCGTGACAGGAACCCTGTTCTTCGGTAGAAAGTGCTCGTTTGGTACGCAAGCGTACCTGCGGAGGCTATAACCTGGGCAACTTCAAGGTTTGGCAAGCAGCCCCTGAGACACTACAATCCAAGCTTCCAAAGGGAAAAGGCTGCTTTTGTCGGCAGAGCCAACCAACTCTTGTTAGCACCCAGCATAAGTACCTGCAGTACGGGAGCTGCGAAGGGAAACAAACGGGACACACTGGGCACCTGAGAAGCTCTTCTCGACACTTGCAAGCAGCCTGTTTCTCTGGGGAAACATACTCGTTTCCTGCCCGGGCGTGCCTGCAGTGAGTAGAAGCTGGGACTTCCTAGGGTTTCGCAAACAGCTCCTAGGCTACAAAAATCCACATTTCGAATGGGGAAAAGACTGCTTTTTGAAGCAGGGCCACCTATCCTCGTTCACAGCAAACATGAGTCCCTACAGTAGTGGAGCTGCCGAGGTAGAGCATGGCGAAACCCTGGCAACTTCGCTAAGTATCTTCTACTGTGCAGGCTTCGAACTGTGGCAAGATCCCTGAAGGAGGGATGGCCTGAGCGAGGCCTAGTAGTCTCTACCTCTTCCGGGGGCCTAGCAGGGTAAAGGAGGAATTGTGCTCTTGCTCAGCTTGGACTTCCCTTAGACGTCCTGTTAAACCAACGAGACAGCCGGTGTCAGTTCCTGGATGGAAGGCTGAGCAGAGTGATTTTCTGAGTGCAGGTAGGGCCCTGGTCCTCACTGAGTCCCCGTTCCCCAGCTCATGAAACCGGCTCAGACTGTCTTCGTGAGCTGGGTAAGCTCCGACAACCTAGGTTTCCAAAGGAAGACAGAGAGCAGTGTCCCGCCTTGGGCTCTGCATGCAAGAAGTGTTCTGAAGGGCCTACACGGCTGCTTGTTCCTCAGCAGGCAGAGAGGAGACGTGGGAGGGATCCGTGTGGTAACATGGGAAACGGTGCGGAGGCCAGAGTGCTTGCAGTCCTGAAAGCTATCCTCGCGTTCCACTGAAGCACAACAACGGTGGAGACCTCATGGAAACCGAGGCACGCAGAGCTTGCACGGAGCAAACTTAGGCACTACCCTGAGGCTCAGGGTGGCCTTGCGCTTTCCCAGGAGGAACGAGGTCTGCAGGATTAACTCTCCTGTAGCGTGATAGGAACGCTGTTCATCGGTAGAAAGTGCTCGATTGCTACGCAAGCGTACCTGCGGAGGCTATAACCTGGGCAACTTCAAGGTTTGGCAAGCAGCCCCTGAGACACTACAATCCAAGCTTCCAAAGGGAAAAGGCTGCTTTTGTCGGCAGAGCCAACCAACTCTTGTTAGCACCCAGCATAAGTACCTGCAGTACGGGAGCTGCGAAGGGAAACAAACGGACACACTGGGCACCTGAGAAGCTCTTCTCGACACTTGCAAGCAGCCTGTTTCTCTGGGGAAACATACTCGTTTCCTGCCCGGGCGTGCCTGCAGTGAGTAGAAGCTGGGACTTCCTAGGGTTTCGCAAACAGCTCCTAGGCTACAAAAATCCACATTTCCAAAGGGGAAAAGACTGCTTTTTGAAGCAGGGCCACCTATCCTAGTTCACAGCAAACATGAGTCCCTGCAGTAGTGGAGCTGCCGAGGGAGAGCATGGCGAAACCCTGGCAACTTCGCTAAGTGTCTTTTACTGTGCAGGCTTCGAAGTGTGGCAAGATCCCTGAAGGAGGCCTGGTCTGATCAAGGCCTAGTTAGCTCTACCTCTTCCGTGGGCCTAGCAGGGTAAAGGAGGAAGAGTGCTCTTTGCTCAGCTTGGACCTCACTTAGACGTCCTGCTAAACCAACGAGCCAGTCGGTGTGAGCTCCTGGATGGAAGGCTGAGCAGAGTGATTTTCTGAGTGCAGGTAGGGCCCTGGTCCTCACTGAGTCCACGTCTCCCAGCTCATGAGAACGGCTCAGACTGTCTTCGTGAGCTGGGACAAGCTGCGACCACCTAGGTTTCCAAAGGAAGACAGAGAGCAGTGTGCCGCCTTGGGTTCTGCATGCAAGAAGGGTTCTGAAGGGCCTACACGGCTGCTTGTTGCTCAGCAGGCAGAGAGGAGACGTGGGGGGATCTGTGTGGTAGCATGGGAAATGGTGCGGAGGTCAGAGTGCTTGGAGTCCTGAAAGCTATCCTCGCGTTCCATTGAAGCACAACAACGATGGAGACCTCATGGAAACCGAGGCACGCAGAGCTTGCCCTGTGGAAACTTAGGCACTACCCTGAGGCTCAGGGTGGCCTTGCGCTTTCCCAGGAGGAACGAGGTCTGCAGGATTAACTCTCCTGTAGCGTGATAGGAACGCTGTTCATCGGGTGAAAGTGCTCGTTTGCTACACAAGCGTACCTACGGAGGCTATAACCTGGGCAACTTCAAGTTTTGGCAAGCAGCCCCTGAGACACTACAATCCAAGCTTCCAAAGGGAAAAGGCTGCTTTTGTCGGCAGAGCCAACGAACCCTTGTTAGCACCCAGCATAAGTACCTGCAGTACGGGAGCTGCGAAGGGAAACAAACGGGACACACTGGGCACCTGAGAAGCTCCCCTCGACACTTGCAAGCAGCCTGTTTCTCTGGGGAAACATACTCGTTTCCTCCCCGGGCGTGCCTGCAGTGAGTAAAAGCTGGGCCTTTCTATGGTTTCGCAAACAGCTCCTAGGCTACAAGAATCCACCTTTCCAAAGGGGAAAAGACTGCTTTTTGAAGTGGGCCACCTATCCTAGTTCACAGCAAACATGAGTCCCTGCAGTAGTGGAGCTGCCGAGGGAGAGCATGGTGAAACCCTGGCAACTTCGCTAAGTATCTTTTACTGTGCAGGCTTCGAAGTGTGGCAAGATCCCTGAAGGAGGGCTGGCCTGAGCGAGGCCTAGTTGGCTCTACCTCTTCCGTGGGCCTAGCAGGGTAAAGGAGGAAGTGTGTTCTTTGCTCAGCTTGGACCTCACTTAGACGTCCTGCTAAACCAACGAGCCAGTCGGTGTGAGCTCCTGGATGGAAGGCTGAGCAGAGTGATTTTCTGAGTGTAGGTAGGGCCCTGGTCCTCACTGAGTCCACGTTCCCCAGCTCATGAGACCGGCTCAGACTGTCTTCGTGAGCTGGGTAAGCTGCGACAACCTAGGTTTCCAAAGGAAGACAGAGAGCAGTGTGCCGCCTTGGGCTCGTCATGCAGAAGTGTTCCGAAGGGCCTACACGGCTGCTTGTTGCTCAGCAGGCAGAGAGGAGACGTGGGGGGGATCCGTGTGGTAGCATGGGAAACGGTGCGGAGGTCAGAGTGCTTGGAGTCCTGAAAGCTATCCTCGCGTTCCATTAAAGCACAACAACGGTGGAGACCTCATGGAAACCGAGGCACGCAGAGCTTGCCCGTTGGAAACTTAGGCACTACCCTGAGGCTCAGGGTGGACTTGCGCTTTCCCAGGAGGAACGAGGTCTGCGGGATTAACTCTCCTCCAGCGTGACAGGAACCCTGTTCATCGGTAGAAAGTGCTCGTTTGCTACGCAAGCGTACCTGCGGAGGCTATAACCTGGGCAACTTCAAGGTTTGGCAAGCAGCCCCTGAGACACTACAATCCAAGCTTCCAAAAGGAAAAGGCTGCTTTTGTCGGCAGAGCCAACCAAGCCTTGTTAGCACCCAGCATAAGTACCTGCAGTACGGGAGCTGCGAAGGGAAACAAACGGGAAACACTGGGCACCTGAGAAGCTCCGCTCGACACTTGCAAGCAGCCTGTTTCTCTGGGGAAACATACTCGTTTCCTCCCCGGGCGTGCCTGCCGTGAGTAGAAGCTGGGCCTTCCTAGGGTTTTGCAAACAGCTCCGAGGCTACAAGAATCCACATTTCCAAAGGGGAAAAGACTGCTTTTGGAAGTGGGCCACCTATCCTAGTTCACAGCAAACATGAGTCCCTGCAGTAGTGGAGCTGCCGAGGGAGAGCATGGCGAAACCCTGGCAACTTCGCTAAATAACTTTTACTGTGCAGGCTTCGAACTGTGGCAAGATCCCTGAAGGAGGGCTGGCCTGAGCGAGGCCTAGTTGGCTCTACCTCTTCCGTGGGCCTAGCAGGGTAAAGGAGGAAGTGTGTTCTTTGCTCAGCTTGGACCTCACTTAGACGTCCTGCTAAACCAACGAGCCAGTCGGTGTGAGCTCCTGGATGGAAGGCTGAGCAGAGTGATTTTCTGAGTGCAGGTAGGGCCCTGGTCCTCACTGAGTCCACTTTCCCCAGCTCATGAGAGCGGCTCAGACTGTCTTGGTGAGCTGGGTAAGCTGCGACAACCTAGGTTTCCAAAGGAAGACAGAGAGCAGTGTGCCGCCTTGGGCTCTGCATGCAAGAAGTGTTCTGAAGGGCCTACACGGCTGCTTGTTGCTCAGCAGGCAGAGAGGAGACGTGCGGGGGATCCGTGTGGTAGCATGGGAAAAGGTGCGGAGGTCAGAGTGCTTGGAGTCCTGAAAGCTATCCTCGCGTTCCATTGAAGCACAACAACGGTGGAGACCTCATGGAAACCGAGGCACGCAGAGCTTGCCCATTGGAAACTTAGGCACTACCCTGAGGCTCAGGGTGGCCTTGCGCTTTCCCAGGAGGAAGGAGGTCTGCGGGATTAACTCTCCTCCAGCGTGACAGGAACCCTGTTCTTCGGTAGAAAGTGCTCGTTTGCTACGCAAGCGTACCTGCGGAGGCTATAACCTGGGCAACTTCAAGGTTTGGCAAGCAGCCCCTGAGACACTACAATCCAAGCTTCCAAAGGGAAAAGGCTGCTTTTGTCGGCAGAGCCAACCAACCCTTGTTAGCACCCAGTATAAGTACCTGCAGTACGGGAGCTGCGAAGGGAAACAAACGGGACACACTGGGCACCTGAGAAGCTCCCCTCGACACTTGCAAGCAGCCTGTTTCTCTGGGGAAACATACTCGTTTCCTCCCCGGGCGTGCCTGCAGTGAGTAGAAGCTGGGCCTTCCTAGGGTTTCGCAAACAGCTCCTAGGCTACAAGAATCCACATTTCCAAAGGGGAAAAGACTGCTTTTGGAAGCAGGGACACCTATACTAGTTCAAAGCAAACATGAGTACCTGCAGTAGTGGAGCTGCCGAGGGAGAGCATGGCGAAACCCTGGCAACTTCGCTAAGTATCTTTTACTGTGCAGGCTTCGAAGTGTGGCAAGATCCCTGAAGGAGGCCTGGTCTGAGCGAGGCCTAGTTGGCTCTACCTCTTCCGTGGGCCTAGCAGGGTAAAGGAGGAAGAGTGCTCTTTGCTCAGCTTGGACCTCACTTAGACGTCCTGCTAAACCAACGAGCCAGTCGGTGTGAGCTCCTGGATGGAAGGCTGAGCAGAGTGATTTTCAGAGTGCAGGTAGGGCCCTGGTCCTCACTGAGTCCACGTTCCCCAGCTCATGAAACCGGCTCAGATTGTCTTCGTGAGGTGGGTAAGCTCCGACAACCTAGGTTTCCAAAGGAAGACAGAGAGCAGTGTCCCGCCTTGGGCTCTGCATGCAAGAAGTGTTCTGAAGGGCCTACACGGCTGCTTGTTCCTCAGCAGGCAGAGAGGAGACGTGGGAGGGATCCGTGTGGTAACATGGGAAACGGTGCGGAGGCCAGAGTGCTTGCAGTCCTGAAAGCTATCCTCGCGTTCCACTGAAGCACAACAACGGTGGAGACCTCATGGAAACCGAGGCACGCAGAGCTTGCACGGAGCAAACTTAGGCACTACCCTGAGGCTCAGGGTGGCCTTGCGCTTTCCCAGGAGGAACGAGGTCTGCAGGATTAACTCTCCTGTAGCGTG
This sequence comes from Balaenoptera borealis, assembly GCF_965194805.1. Taxonomy (NCBI): domain Eukaryota; kingdom Metazoa; phylum Chordata; class Mammalia; order Artiodactyla; family Balaenopteridae; genus Balaenoptera; species Balaenoptera borealis. The sequence continues at coordinate 46,050 of NW_028122929.1, forward strand.
ATAGGAACGCTGTTCATCGGTAGAAAGTGCTCGATTGCTACGCAAGCGTACCTGCGGAGGCTATAACCTGGGCAACTTCAAGGTTTGGCAAGCAGCCCCTGAGACACTACAATCCAAGCTTCCAAAGGGAAAAGGCTGCTTTTGTCGGCAGAGCCAACCAACTCTTGTTAGCACCCAGCATAAGTACCTGCAGTACGGGAGCTGCGAAGGGAAACAAACGGACACACTGGGCACCTGAGAAGCTCTTCTCGACACTTGCAAGCAGCCTGTTTCTCTGGGGAAACATACTCGTTTCCTGCCCGGGCGTGCCTGCAGTGAGTAGAAGCTGGGACTTCCTAGGGTTTCGCAAACAGCTCCTAGGCTACAAAAATCCACATTTCCAAAGGGGAAAAGACTGCTTTTTGAAGCAGGGCCACCTATCCTAGTTCACAGCAAACATGAGTCCCTGCAGTAGTGGAGCTGCCGAGGGAGAGCATGGCGAAACCCTGGCAACTTCGCTAAGTGTCTTTTACTGTGCAGGCTTCGAAGTGTGGCAAGATCCCTGAAGGAGGCCTGGTCTGATCAAGGCCTAGTTAGCTCTACCTCTTCCGTGGGCCTAGCAGGGTAAAGGAGGAAGAGTGCTCTTTGCTCAGCTTGGACCTCACTTAGACGTCCTGCTAAACCAACGAGCCAGTCGGTGTGAGCTCCTGGATGGAAGGCTGAGCAGAGTGATTTTCTGAGTGCAGGTAGGGCCCTGGTCCTCACTGAGTCCACGTCTCCCAGCTCATGAGAACGGCTCAGACTGTCTTCGTGAGCTGGGACAAGCTGCGACCACCTAGGTTTCCAAAGGAAGACAGAGAGCAGTGTGCCGCCTTGGGTTCTGCATGCAAGAAGGGTTCTGAAGGGCCTACACGGCTGCTTGTTGCTCAGCAGGCAGAGAGGAGACGTGGGGGGATCTGTGTGGTAGCATGGGAAATGGTGCGGAGGTCAGAGTGCTTGGAGTCCTGAAAGCTATCCTCGCGTTCCATTGAAGCACAACAACGATGGAGACCTCATGGAAACCGAGGCACGCAGAGCTTGCCCTGTGGAAACTTAGGCACTACCCTGAGGCTCAGGGTGGCCTTGCGCTTTCCCAGGAGGAACGAGGTCTGCAGGATTAACTCTCCTGTAGCGTGATAGGAACGCTGTTCATCGGGTGAAAGTGCTCGTTTGCTACACAAGCGTACCTACGGAGGCTATAACCTGGGCAACTTCAAGTTTTGGCAAGCAGCCCCTGAGACACTACAATCCAAGCTTCCAAAGGGAAAAGGCTGCTTTTGTCGGCAGAGCCAACGAACCCTTGTTAGCACCCAGCATAAGTACCTGCAGTACGGGAGCTGCGAAGGGAAACAAACGGGACACACTGGGCACCTGAGAAGCTCCCCTCGACACTTGCAAGCAGCCTGTTTCTCTGGGGAAACATACTCGTTTCCTCCCCGGGCGTGCCTGCAGTGAGTAAAAGCTGGGCCTTTCTATGGTTTCGCAAACAGCTCCTAGGCTACAAGAATCCACCTTTCCAAAGGGGAAAAGACTGCTTTTTGAAGTGGGCCACCTATCCTAGTTCACAGCAAACATGAGTCCCTGCAGTAGTGGAGCTGCCGAGGGAGAGCATGGTGAAACCCTGGCAACTTCGCTAAGTATCTTTTACTGTGCAGGCTTCGAAGTGTGGCAAGATCCCTGAAGGAGGGCTGGCCTGAGCGAGGCCTAGTTGGCTCTACCTCTTCCGTGGGCCTAGCAGGGTAAAGGAGGAAGTGTGTTCTTTGCTCAGCTTGGACCTCACTTAGACGTCCTGCTAAACCAACGAGCCAGTCGGTGTGAGCTCCTGGATGGAAGGCTGAGCAGAGTGATTTTCTGAGTGTAGGTAGGGCCCTGGTCCTCACTGAGTCCACGTTCCCCAGCTCATGAGACCGGCTCAGACTGTCTTCGTGAGCTGGGTAAGCTGCGACAACCTAGGTTTCCAAAGGAAGACAGAGAGCAGTGTGCCGCCTTGGGCTCGTCATGCAGAAGTGTTCCGAAGGGCCTACACGGCTGCTTGTTGCTCAGCAGGCAGAGAGGAGACGTGGGGGGGATCCGTGTGGTAGCATGGGAAACGGTGCGGAGGTCAGAGTGCTTGGAGTCCTGAAAGCTATCCTCGCGTTCCATTAAAGCACAACAACGGTGGAGACCTCATGGAAACCGAGGCACGCAGAGCTTGCCCGTTGGAAACTTAGGCACTACCCTGAGGCTCAGGGTGGACTTGCGCTTTCCCAGGAGGAACGAGGTCTGCGGGATTAACTCTCCTCCAGCGTGACAGGAACCCTGTTCATCGGTAGAAAGTGCTCGTTTGCTACGCAAGCGTACCTGCGGAGGCTATAACCTGGGCAACTTCAAGGTTTGGCAAGCAGCCCCTGAGACACTACAATCCAAGCTTCCAAAAGGAAAAGGCTGCTTTTGTCGGCAGAGCCAACCAAGCCTTGTTAGCACCCAGCATAAGTACCTGCAGTACGGGAGCTGCGAAGGGAAACAAACGGGAAACACTGGGCACCTGAGAAGCTCCGCTCGACACTTGCAAGCAGCCTGTTTCTCTGGGGAAACATACTCGTTTCCTCCCCGGGCGTGCCTGCCGTGAGTAGAAGCTGGGCCTTCCTAGGGTTTTGCAAACAGCTCCGAGGCTACAAGAATCCACATTTCCAAAGGGGAAAAGACTGCTTTTGGAAGTGGGCCACCTATCCTAGTTCACAGCAAACATGAGTCCCTGCAGTAGTGGAGCTGCCGAGGGAGAGCATGGCGAAACCCTGGCAACTTCGCTAAATAACTTTTACTGTGCAGGCTTCGAACTGTGGCAAGATCCCTGAAGGAGGGCTGGCCTGAGCGAGGCCTAGTTGGCTCTACCTCTTCCGTGGGCCTAGCAGGGTAAAGGAGGAAGTGTGTTCTTTGCTCAGCTTGGACCTCACTTAGACGTCCTGCTAAACCAACGAGCCAGTCGGTGTGAGCTCCTGGATGGAAGGCTGAGCAGAGTGATTTTCTGAGTGCAGGTAGGGCCCTGGTCCTCACTGAGTCCACTTTCCCCAGCTCATGAGAGCGGCTCAGACTGTCTTGGTGAGCTGGGTAAGCTGCGACAACCTAGGTTTCCAAAGGAAGACAGAGAGCAGTGTGCCGCCTTGGGCTCTGCATGCAAGAAGTGTTCTGAAGGGCCTACACGGCTGCTTGTTGCTCAGCAGGCAGAGAGGAGACGTGCGGGGGATCCGTGTGGTAGCATGGGAAAAGGTGCGGAGGTCAGAGTGCTTGGAGTCCTGAAAGCTATCCTCGCGTTCCATTGAAGCACAACAACGGTGGAGACCTCATGGAAACCGAGGCACGCAGAGCTTGCCCATTGGAAACTTAGGCACTACCCTGAGGCTCAGGGTGGCCTTGCGCTTTCCCAGGAGGAAGGAGGTCTGCGGGATTAACTCTCCTCCAGCGTGACAGGAACCCTGTTCTTCGGTAGAAAGTGCTCGTTTGCTACGCAAGCGTACCTGCGGAGGCTATAACCTGGGCAACTTCAAGGTTTGGCAAGCAGCCCCTGAGACACTACAATCCAAGCTTCCAAAGGGAAAAGGCTGCTTTTGTCGGCAGAGCCAACCAACCCTTGTTAGCACCCAGTATAAGTACCTGCAGTACGGGAGCTGCGAAGGGAAACAAACGGGACACACTGGGCACCTGAGAAGCTCCCCTCGACACTTGCAAGCAGCCTGTTTCTCTGGGGAAACATACTCGTTTCCTCCCCGGGCGTGCCTGCAGTGAGTAGAAGCTGGGCCTTCCTAGGGTTTCGCAAACAGCTCCTAGGCTACAAGAATCCACATTTCCAAAGGGGAAAAGACTGCTTTTGGAAGCAGGGACACCTATACTAGTTCAAAGCAAACATGAGTACCTGCAGTAGTGGAGCTGCCGAGGGAGAGCATGGCGAAACCCTGGCAACTTCGCTAAGTATCTTTTACTGTGCAGGCTTCGAAGTGTGGCAAGATCCCTGAAGGAGGCCTGGTCTGAGCGAGGCCTAGTTGGCTCTACCTCTTCCGTGGGCCTAGCAGGGTAAAGGAGGAAGAGTGCTCTTTGCTCAGCTTGGACCTCACTTAGACGTCCTGCTAAACCAACGAGCCAGTCGGTGTGAGCTCCTGGATGGAAGGCTGAGCAGAGTGATTTTCAGAGTGCAGGTAGGGCCCTGGTCCTCACTGAGTCCACGTTCCCCAGCTCATGAAACCGGCTCAGATTGTCTTCGTGAGGTGGGTAAGCTCCGACAACCTAGGTTTCCAAAGGAAGACAGAGAGCAGTGTCCCGCCTTGGGCTCTGCATGCAAGAAGTGTTCTGAAGGGCCTACACGGCTGCTTGTTCCTCAGCAGGCAGAGAGGAGACGTGGGAGGGATCCGTGTGGTAACATGGGAAACGGTGCGGAGGCCAGAGTGCTTGCAGTCCTGAAAGCTATCCTCGCGTTCCACTGAAGCACAACAACGGTGGAGACCTCATGGAAACCGAGGCACGCAGAGCTTGCACGGAGCAAACTTAGGCACTACCCTGAGGCTCAGGGTGGCCTTGCGCTTTCCCAGGAGGAACGAGGTCTGCAGGATTAACTCTCCTGTAGCGTGATAGGAACGCTGTTCATCGGTAGAAAGTGCTCGATTGCTACGCAAGCGTACCTGCGGAGGCTATAACCTGGGCAACTTCAAGGTTTGGCAAGCAGCCCCTGAGACACTACAATCCAAGCTTCCAAAGGGAAAAGGCTGCTTTTGTCGGCAGAGCCAACCAACTCTTGTTAGCACCCAGCATAAGTACCTGCAGTACGGGAGCTGCGAAGGGAAACAAACGGACACACTGGGCACCTGAGAAGCTCTTCTCGACACTTGCAAGCAGCCTGTTTCTCTGGGGAAACATACTCGTTTCCTGCCCGGGCGTGCCTGCAGTGAGTAGAAGCTGGGACTTCCTAGGGTTTCGCAAACAGCTCCTAGGCTACAAAAATCCACATTTCCAAAGGGGAAAAGACTGCTTTTTGAAGCAGGGCCACCTATCCTAGTTCACAGCAAACATGAGTCCCTGCAGTAGTGGAGCTGCCGAGGGAGAGCATGGCGAAACCCTGGCAACTTCGCTAAGTGTCTTTTACTGTGCAGGCTTCGAAGTGTGGCAAGATCCCTGAAGGAGGCCTGGTCTGATCAAGGCCTAGTTAGCTCTACCTCTTCCGTGGGCCTAGCAGGGTAAAGGAGGAAGAGTGCTCTTTGCTCAGCTTGGACCTCACTTAGACGTCCTGCTAAACCAACGAGCCAGTCGGTGTGAGCTCCTGGATGGAAGGCTGAGCAGAGTGATTTTCTGAGTGCAGGTAGGGCCCTGGTCCTCACTGAGTCCACGTCTCCCAGCTCATGAGAACGGCTCAGACTGTCTTCGTGAGCTGGGACAAGCTGCGACCACCTAGGTTTCCAAAGGAAGACAGAGAGCAGTGTGCCGCCTTGGGTTCTGCATGCAAGAAGGGTTCTGAAGGGCCTACACGGCTGCTTGTGGCTCAGCAGGCAGAGAGGAGACGTGGGGGGATCTGTGTGGTAGCATGGGAAATGGTGCGGAGGTCAGAGTGCTTGGAGTCCTGAAAGCTATCCTCGCGTTCCATTGAAGCACAACAACGATGGAGACCTCATGGAAACCGAGGCACGCAGAGCTTGCCCTGTGGAAACTTAGGCACTACCCTGAGGCTCAGGGTGGCCTTGCGCTTTCCCAGGAGGAACGAGGTCTGCAGGATTAACTCTCCTGTAGCGTGATAGGAACGCTGTTCATCGGGTGAAAGTGCTCGTTTGCTACACAAGCGTACCTACGGAGGCTATAACCTGGGCAACTTCAAGTTTTGGCAAGCAGCCCCTGAGACACTACAATCCAAGCTTCCAAAGGGAAAAGGCTGCTTTTGTCGGCAGAGCCAACGAACCCTTGTTAGCACCCAGCATAAGTACCTGCAGTACGGGAGCTGCGAAGGGAAACAAACGGGACACACTGGGCACCTGAGAAGCTCCCCTCGACACTTGCAAGCAGCCTGTTTCTCTGGGGAAACATACTCGTTTCCTCCCCGGGCGTGCCTGCAGTGAGTAAAAGCTGGGCCTTTCTATGGTTTCGCAAACAGCTCCTAGGCTACAAGAATCCACCTTTCCAAAGGGGAAAAGACTGCTTTTTGAAGTGGGCCACCTATCCTAGTTCACAGCAAACATGAGTCCCTGCAGTAGTGGAGCTGCCGAGGGAGAGCATGGTGAAACCCTGGCAACTTCGCTAAGTATCTTTTACTGTGCAGGCTTCGAAGTGTGGCAAGATCCCTGAAGGAGGGCTGGCCTGAGCGAGGCCTAGTTGGCTCTACCTCTTCCGTGGGCCTAGCCGGGTAAAGGAGGAAGTGTGTTCTTTGCTCAGCTTGGACCTCACTTAGACGTCCTGCTAAACCAACGAGCCAGTCGGTGTGAGCTCCTGGATGGAAGGCTGAGCAGAGTGATTTTCTGAGTGTAGGTAGGGCCCTGGTCCTCACTGAGTCCACGTTCCCCAGCTCATGAGACCGGCTCAGACTGTCTTCGTGAGCTGGGTAAGCTGCGACAACCTAGGTTTCCAAAGGAAGACAGAGAGCAGTGTGCCGCCTTGGGCTCGTCATGCAGAAGTGTTCCGAAGGGCCTACACGGCTGCTTGTTGCTCAGCAGGCAGAGAGGAGACGTGGGGGGGATCCGTGTGGTAGCATGGGAAACGGTGCGGAGGTCAGAGTGCTTGGAGTCCTGAAAGCTATCCTCGCGTTCCATTAAAGCACAACAACGGTGGAGACCTCATGGAAACCGAGGCACGCAGAGCTTGCCCGTTGGAAACTTAGGCACTACCCTGAGGCTCAGGGTGGACTTGCGCTTTCCCAGGAGGAACGAGGTCTGCGGGATTAACTCTCCTCCAGCGTGACAGGAACCCTGTTCATCGGTAGAAAGTGCTCGTTTGCTACGCAAGCGTACCTGCGGAGGCTATAACCTGGGCAACTTCAAGGTTTGGCAAGCAGCCCCTGAGACACTACAATCCAAGCTTCCAAAAGGAAAAGGCTGCTTTTGTCGGCAGAGCCAACCAAGCCTTGTTAGCACCCAGCATAAGTACCTGCAGTACGGGAGCTGCGAAGGGAAACAAACGGGAAACACTGGGCACCTGAGAAGCTCCGCTCGACACTTGCAAGCAGCCTGTTTCTCTGGGGAAACATACTCGTTTCCTCCCCGGGCGTGCCTGCCGTGAGTAGAAGCTGGGCCTTCCTAGGGTTTTGCAAACAGCTCCGAGGCTACAAGAATCCACATTTCCAAAGGGGAAAAGACTGCTTTTGGAAGAGGGCCACCTATCCTAGTTCACAGCAAACATGAGTCCCTGCAGTAGTGGAGCTGCCGAGGGAGAGCATGGCGAAACCCTGGCAACTTCGCTAAATAACTTTTACTGTGCAGGCTTCGAACTGTGGCAAGATCCCTGAAGGAGGGCTGGCCTGAGCGAGGCCTAGTTGGCTCTACCTCTTCCGTGGGCCTAGCAGGGTAAAGGAGGAAGTGTGTTCTTTGCTCAGCTTGGACCTCACTTAGACGTCCTGCTAAACCAACGAGCCAGTCGGTGTGAGCTCCTGGATGGAAGGCTGAGCAGAGTGATTTTCTGAGTGCAGGTAGGGCCCTGGTCCTCACTGAGTCCACTTTCCCCAGCTCATGAGAGCGGCTCAGACTGTCTTGGTGAGCTGGGTAAGCTGCGACAACCTAGGTTTCCAAAGGAAGACAGAGAGCAGTGTGCCGCCTTGGGCTCTGCATGCAAGAAGTGTTCTGAAGGGCCTACACGGCTGCTTGTTGCTCAGCAGGCAGAGAGGAGACGTGCGGGGGATCCGTGTGGTAGCATGGGAAAAGGTGCGGAGGTCAGAGTGCTTGGAGTCCTGAAAGCTATCCTCGCGTTCCATTGAAGCACAACAACGGTGGAGACCTCATGGAAACCGAGGCACGCAGAGCTTGCCCATTGGAAACTTAGGCACTACCCTGAGGCTCAGGGTGGCCTTGCGCTTTCCCAGGAGGAAGGAGGTCTGCGGGATTAACTCTCCTCCAGCGTGACAGGAACCCTGTTCTTCGGTAGAAAGTGCTCGTTTGCTACGCAAGCGTACCTGCGGAGGCTATAACCTGGGCAACTTCAAGGTTTGGCAAGCAGCCCCTGAGACACTACAATCCAAGCTTCCAAAGGGAAAAGGCTGCTTTTGTCGGCAGAGCCAACCAACCCTTGTTAGCACCCAGTATAAGTACCTGCAGTACGGGAGCTGCGAAGGGAAACAAACGGGACACACTGGGCACCTGAGAAGCTCCCCTCGACACTTGCAAGCAGCCTGTTTCTCTGGGGAAACATACTCGTTTCCTCCCCGGGCGTGCCTGCAGTGAGTAGAAGCTGGGCCTTCCTAGGGTTTCGCAAACAGCTCCTAGGCTACAAGAATCCACATTTCCAAAGGGGAAAAGACTGCTTTTGGAAGCAGGGACACCTATACTAGTTCAAAGCAAACATGAGTACCTGCAGTAGTGGAGCTGCCGAGGGAGAGCATGGCGAAACCCTGGCAACTTCGCTAAGTATCTTTTACTGTGCAGGCTTCGAAGTGTGGCAAGATCCCTGAAGGAGGCCTGGTCTGAGCGAGGCCTAGTTGGCTCTACCTCTTCCGTGGGCCTAGCAGGGTAAAGGAGGAAGAGTGCTCTTTGCTCAGCTTGGACCTCACTTAGACGTCCTGCTAAACCAACGAGCCAGTCGGTGTGAGCTCCTGGATGGAAGGCTGAGCAGAGTGATTTTCAGAGTGCAGGTAGGGCCCTGGTCCTCACTGAGTCCACGTTCCCCAGCTCATGAAACCGGCTCAGATTGTCTTCGTGAGGTGGGTAAGCTCCGACAACCTAGGTTTCCAAAGGAAGACAGAGAGCAGTGTCCCGCCTTGGTCTCTGCATGCAAGCAGTGTTCTGAAGGGCCTACACGGCTGCTTGTTGCTCAGCAGGCAGAGAGGAGACGTGGGGGGAATCCGTGTGGTAGCATGGGAAACGGTGCGGAGGCCAGAGTGCTTGGAGTCCTGAAAGCTATCCTCGCGTTCCATTGAAGCACAACAACGGTGGAGACCTCATGGAAACCGAGTCACGCAGAGCTTGCCCGTTGGAAACTTAGGCACTACCCTGAGGCTCAGGGTGGCCTTGCGCTTTCCCAGGAGGAACGAGGTCTGCGGGATTAACTCTCCTCCAGCGTGACAGGAACCCTGTTCTTCGGTAGAAAGTGCTCGATTGCTACGCAAGCGTACCTGCGGAGGCTATAACCTGGGCAACTTCAAGGTTTGGCAAGCAGCCCCTGAGACACTACAATCCAAGCTTCCAAAGGGAAAAGGCTGCTTTTGTCGGCAGAGCCAACCAACTCTTGTTAGCACCCAGCATAAGTACCTGCAGTACGGGAGCTGCGAAGGGAAACAAACGGACACACTGGGCACCTGAGAAGCTCTTCTCGACACTTGCAAGCAGCCTGTTTCTCTGGGGAAACATACTCGTTTCCTGCCCGGGCGTGCCTGCAGTGAGTAGAAGCTGGGACTTCCTAGGGTTTCGCAAACAGCTCCTAGGCTACAAAAATCCACATTTCCAAAGGGGAAAAGACTGCTTTTTGAAGCAGGGCCACCTATCCTAGTTCACAGCAAACATGAGTCCCTGCAGTAGTGGAGCTGCCGAGGGAGAGCATGGCGAAACCCTGGCAACTTCGCTAAGTGTCTTTTACTGTGCAGGCTTCGAAGTGTGGCAAGATCCCTGAAGGAGGCCTGGTCTGATCAAGGCCTAGTTAGCTCTACCTCTTCCGTGGGCCTAGCAGGGTAAAGGAGGAAGAGTGCTCTTTGCTCAGCTTGGACCTCACTTAGACGTCCTGCTAAACCAACGAGCCAGTCGGTGTGAGCTCCTGGATGGAAGGCTGAGCAGAGTGATTTTCTGAGTGCAGGTAGGGCCCTGGTCCTCACTGAGTCCACGTCTCCCAGCTCATGAGAACGGCTCAGACTGTCTTCGTGAGCTGGGACAAGCTGCGACCACCTAGGTTTCCAAAGGAAGATAGAGAGCAGTGTGCCGCCTTGGGTTCTGCATGCAAGAAGGGTTCTGAAGGGCCTACACGGCTGCTTGTTGCTCAGCAGGCAGAGAGGAGACGTGGGGGGATCTGTGTGGTAGCATTGGAAATGGTGCGGAGGTCAGAGTGCTTGGAGTCCTGAAAGCTATCCTCGCGTTCCATTGAAGCACAACAACGATGGAGACCTCATGGAAACCGAGGCACGCAGAGCTTGCCCTGTGGAAACTTAGGCACTACCCTGAGGCTCAGGGTGGCCTTGCGCTTTCCCAGGAGGAACGAGGTCTGCAGGATTAACTCTCCTGTAGCGTGATAGGAACGCTGTTCATCGGGTGAAAGTGCTCGTTTGCTACACAAGCGTACCTACGGAGGCTATAACCTGGGCAACTTCAAGTTTTGGCAAGCAGCCCCTGAGACACTACAATCCAAGCTTCCAAAGGGAAAAGGCTGCTTTTGTCGGCAGAGCCAACGAACCCTTGTTAGCACCCAGCATAAGTACCTGCAGTACGGGAGCTGCGAAGGGAAACAAACGGGACACACTGGGCACCTGAGAAGCTCCCCTCGACACTTGCAAGCAGCCTGTTTCTCTGGGGAAACATACTCGTTTCCTCCCCGGGCGTGCCTGCAGTGAGTAAAAGCTGGGCCTTTCTATGGTTTCGCAAACAGCTCCTAGGCTACAAGAATCCACCTTTCCAAAGGGGAAAAGACTGCTTTTTGAAGTGGGCCACCTATCCTAGTTCACAGCAAACATGAGTCCCTGCAGTAGTGGAGCTGCCGAGGGAGAGCATGGTGAAACCCTGGCAACTTCGCTAAGTATGTTTTACTGTGCAGGCTTCGAAGTGTGGCAAGATCCCTGAAGGAGGGCTGGCCTGAGCGAGGCCTAGTTGGCTCTACCTCTTCCGTGGGCCTAGCAGGGTAAAGGAGGAAGTGTGTTCTTTGCTCAGCTTGGACCTCACTTAGACGTCCTGCTAAACCAACGAGCCAGTCGGTGTGAGCTCCTGGATGGAAGGCTGAGCAGAGTGATTTTCTGAGTGCAGGTAGGGCCCTGGTCCTCACTGAGTCCACGTTCCCCAGCTCATGAGACCGGCTCAGACTGTCTTCGTGAGCTGGGTAAGCTGCGACAACCTAGGTTTCCAAAGGAAGACAGAGAGCAGTGTGCCGCCTTGGGCTCTTCATGCAGAAGTGTTCCGAAGGGCCTACACGGCTGCTTGTTGCTCAGCAGGCAGAGAGGAGACGTGGGGGGGATCCGTGTGGTAGCATGGGAAACGGTGCGGAGGTCAGAATGCTTGGAGTCCTGAAAGCTATCCTCGCGTTCCATTAAAGCACAACAACGGTGGAGACCTCATGGAAACCGAGGCACGCAGAGCTTGCCCGTTGGAAACTTAGGCACTACCCTGAGGCTCAGGGTGGACTTGCACTTTCCCAGGAGGAACGAGGTCTGCGGGATTAACTCTCCTCCAGCGTGACAGGAACCCTGTTCATCGGTAGAAAGTGCTCGTTTGCTACGCAAGCGTACCTGCGGAGGCTATAACCTGGGCAACTTCAAGGTTTGGCAAGCAGCCCCTGAGACACTACAATCCAAGCTTCCAAAGGGAAAAGGCTGCTTTTGTCGGCAGAGCCAACCAAGCCTTGTTAGCACCCAGCATAAGTACCTGCAGTACGGGAGCTGCGAAGGGAAACAAACGGGAAACACTGGGCACCTGAGAAGCTCCCCTCGACACTTGCAAGCAGCCTGTTTCTCTGGGGAAACATACTCGTTTCCTCCCCGGGCGTGCCTGCCGTGAGTAGAAGCTGGGCCTTCCTAGGGTTTTGCAAACAGCTCCGAGGCTACAAGAATCCACATTTCCAAAGGGGAAAAGACTGCTTTTGGAAGTGGGCCACCTATCCTAGTTCACAGCAAACATGAGTCCCTGCAGTAGTGGAGCTGCCGAGGGAGAACATGGCGAAACCCTGGCAACTTCGCTAAATAACTTTTACTGTGCAGGCTTCGAACTGTGGCAAGATCCCTGAAGGAGGGCTGGCCTGAGCGAGGCCTAGTTGGCTCTACCTCTTCCGTGGGCCTAGCAGGGTAAAGGAGGAAGTGTGTTCTTTGCTCAGCTTGGACCTCACTTAGACGTCCTGCTAAACCAACGAGCCAGTCGGTGTGAGCTCCTGGATGGAAGGCTGAGCAGAGTGATTTTCTGAGTGCAGGTAGGGCCCTGGTCCTCACTGAGTCCACTTTCCCCAGCTCATGAGAGCGGCTCAGACTGTCTTGGTGAGCTGGGTAAGCTGCGACAACCTAGGTTTCCAAAGGAAGACAGAGAGCAGTGTGCCGCCTTGGGCTCTGCATGCAAGAAGTGTTCTGAAGGGCCTACACGGCTGCTTGTTGCTCAGCAGGCAGAGAGGAGACGTGCGGGGGATCCGTGTGGTAGCATGGGAAAAGGTGCGGAGGTCAGAGTGCTTGGAGTCCTGAAAGCTATCCTCGCGTTCCATTGAAGCACAACAACGGTGGAGACCTCATGGAAACCGAGGCACGCAGAGCTTGCCCATTGGAAACTTAGGCACTACCCTGAGGCTCAGGGTGGCCTTGCGCTTTCCCAGGAGGAAGGAGGTCTGCGGGATTAACTCTCCTCCAGCGTGACAGGAACCCTGTTCCTCGGGTGAAAGTGCTCGTTTGCTACGCAAGCGTACCTGCGGAGGCTATAACCTGGGCAACTTCAAGGTTTGGCAAGCAGCCCCTGAGACACTACAATCCAAGCTTCCAAAGGGAAAAGGCTGCTTTTGTCGGCAGAGCCAACCAACCCTTGTTAGCACCCAGCATAAGTACCTGCAGTACGGGAGCTGCGAAGGGAAACAAACGGGACACACTGGGCACCTGAGAAGCTCCCCTCGACACTTGCAAGCAGCCTGTTTCTCTGGGGAAACATACTCGTTTCCTGCCCGGGCGTGCCTGCAGTGAGTAGAAGCTGGGCCTTCCTAGGGTTTCGCAAACAGCTCCTAGGCTACAAGAATCCACATTTCCAAAGGGGAAAAGACTGCTTTTGGAAGCAGGGACACCTATACTAGTTCAAAGCAAACATGAGTACCTGCAGTAGTGGAGCTGCCGAGGGAGAGCATGGCGAAACCCTGGCAACTTCGCTAAGTATCTTTTACTGTGCAGGCTTCGAAGTGTGGCAAGATCCCTGAAGGAGGCCTGGTCTGAGCGAGGCCTAGTTGGCTCTACCTCTTCCGTGGGCCTAGCAGGGTAAAGGAGGAAGAGTGCTCTTTGCTCAGCTTGGACCTCACTTAGACGTCCTGCTAAACCAACGAGCCAGTCGGTGTGAGCTCCTGGATGGAAGGCTGAGCAGAGTGATTTTCAGAGTGCAGGTAGGGCCCTGGTCCTCACTGAGTCCACGTTCCCCAGCTCATGAAACCGGCTCAGATTGTCTTCGTGAGGTGGGTAAGCTCCGACAACCTAGGTTTCCAAAGGAAGACAGAGAGCAGTGTCCCGCCTTGGTCTCTGCATGCAAGCAGTGTTCTGAAGGGCCTACACGGCTGCTTGTTGCTCAGCAGGCAGAGAGGAGACGTGGGGGGAATCCGTGTGGTAGCATGGGAAACGGTGCGGAGGCCAGAGTGCTTGGAGTCCTGAAAGCTATCCTCGCGTTCCATTGAGGCACAACCACGGTGGAGACCTCATGGAAACCGAGGCACGCAGAGCTTGCACGGAGCAAACTTAGGCACTACCCTGAGGCTCAGGGTGGCCTTGCGCTTTCCCAGGAGGAACGAGGTCTGCAGGATTAACTCTCCTGCAGCGTGATAGGAACGCTGTTCATCGGGTGAAAGTGCTCGTTTGCTACGCAAGCGTACCTGCGGAGGCTATAACCTGGTCAACTTCAAGGTTTGGCAAGCAGCCCCTGAGACACTACAATCCAAGCTTCCAAAGGGAAAAGGCTGCTTTTGTCGGCAGAGCCAACGAACCCTTGTTAGCACCCAGCATAAGTACCTGCAGTACGGGAGCTGCGAAGGGAAACAAACGGACACACTGGGCACCTGAGAAGCTCCCCTCGACACTTGCCAGCAGCCTGTTTCTCTGGGGAAACATACTCGTTTCCTCCCCGGGCGTGCCTGCAGTGAGTAAAAGCTGGGCCTTCCTATGGTTTCGCAAACAGCTCCTAGGCTACAAGAATCCACCTTTCCAAAGGGGAAAAGACTGCTCTTTGAAGTGGGCCACCTATCCTAGTTCACAGCAAACATGAGTCCCTGCAGTAGTGGAGCTGCCGAGGGAGAATGGCGAAACCCTGGCAACTTCGCTAAATATCTTTTACTGTGCAGGCTTCGAAGTGTGGCAAGATCCCTGAAGGAGGGCTGGTCTGAGCGAGGCCTAGTTGGCTCTACCTCTTCCGTGGGCCTAGCAGGGTAAAGGAGGAAGTGTGTTCTTTGCTCAGCTTGGACCTCACTTAGACGTCCTGCTAAACCAACGAGCCAGTCGGTGTGAGCTCCTGGATGGAAGGCTGAGCAGAGTGATTTTCTGAGTGCAGGTAGGGTCCTGGTCCTCACTGAGTCCACGTTCCCCAGCTCATGAGACCGGCTCAGACTGTCTTGGTGAGCTGGGTAAGCTGCGACAACCTAGGTTTCCAAAGGAAGACAGAGAGCAGTGTGCCGCCTTGGGCTCTGCATGCAAGAAGTGTTCTGAAGGGCCTACACGGCTGCTTGTTGCTCAGCAGGCAGAGAGGAGACGTGGGGGGGATCCGTGTGGTAGCATGGGAAACGGTGCGGAGGTCAGAGTGCTTGGAGTCCTGAAAGCTATCCTCGCGTTCCACTGAAGCACAACAACGGTGGAGACCTCATGGAAACCGAGGCACGCAGAGCTTGCCCGTTGGAAACTTAGGCACTACCCTGAGGCTCAGGGTGGCCTTGCGCTTTCCCAGGAGGAACGAGGTCTGCGGGATTAACTCTCCTCCAGCGTGACAGGAACCCTGTTCCTCGGGTGAAAGTGCTCGTTTGCTACTCAAGCGTACCTGCGGAGGCTATAACCTGGTCAACTTCAAGGTTTGGCAAGCAGCCCCTGAGACACTACAATCCAAGCTTCCAAAGGGAAAAGGCTGCTTTTGTCGGCAGAGCCAACCAACCCTTGTTAGCACCCAGCATAAGTACCTGCAGTACGGGAGCTGCGAAGGGAAACAAACGGGACACACTGGGCACCTGAGAAGCTCCCCTCGACACTTGCAAGCAGCCTGTTTCTCTGGGGAAACATACTCGTTTCCTGCCCGGGCGTGCCTGCAGTGAGTAAAAGCTGGGCCTTCCTAGGGTTTCGCAAACAGCTCCTAGGCTACAAGAATCCACATTTCCAAAGGGGAAAAGACTGCTTTTGGAAGCAGGGACACCTATACTAGTTCAAAGCAAACATGAGTACCTGCAGTAGTGGAGCTGCCGAGGGAGAGCATGGCGAAACCCTGGCAACTTCGCTAAGTATCTTTTACTGTGCAGGCTTCGAAGTGTGGCAAGATCCCTGAAGGAGGCCTGGTCTGAGCGAGGCCTAGTTGGCTCTACCTCTTCCGTGGGCCTAGCAGGGTAAAGGAGGAAGAGTGCTCTTTGCTCAGCTTGGACCTCACTTAGACGTCCTGCTAAACCAACGAGCCAGTCGGTGTGAGCTCCTGGATGGAAGGCTGAGCAGAGTGATTTTCAGAGTGCAGGTAGGGCCCTGGTCCTCACTGAGTCCACGTTCCCCAGCTCATGAAACCGGCTCAGACTGTCTTCGTGAGGTGGGTAAGCTCCGACAACCTAGGTTTCCAAAGGAAGACAGAGAGCAGTGTCCCGCCTTGGTCTCTGCATGCAAGCAGTGTTCTGAAGGGCCTACACGGCTGCTTGTTGCTCAGCAGGCAGAGAGGAGACGTGGGGGGAATCCGTGTGGTAGCATGGGAAACGGTGCGGAGGCCAGAGTGCTTGGAGTCCTGAAAGCTATCCTCGCGTTCCATTGAGGCACAACCACGGTGGAGACCTCATGGAAACCGAGGCACGCAGAGCTTGCACGGAGCAAACTTAGGCACTACCCTGAGGCTCAGGGTGGCCTTGCGCTTTCCCAGGAGGAACGAGGTCTGCAGGATTAACTCTCCTGCAGCGTGATAGGAACGCTGTTCATCGGGTGAAAGTGCTCGTTTGCTACGCAAGCGTACCTGCGGAGGCTATAACCTGGTCAACTTCAAGGTTTGGCAAGCAGCCCCTGAGACACTACAATCCAAGCTTCCAAAGGGAAAAGGCTGCTTTTGTCGGCAGAGCCAACGAACCCTTGTTAGCACCCAGCATAAGTACCTGCAGTACGGGAGCTGCGAAGGGAAACAAACGGACACACTGGGCACCTGAGAAGCTCCCCTCGACACTTGCCAGCAGCCTGTTTCTCTGGGGAAACATACTCGTTTCCTCCCCGGGCGTGCCTGCAGTGAGTAAAAGCTGGGCCTTCCTATGGTTTCGCAAACAGCTCCTAGGCTACAAGAATCCACCTTTCCAAAGGGGAAAAGACTGCTCTTTGAAGTGGGCCACCTATCCTAGTTCACAGCAAACATGAGTCCCTGCAGTAGTGGAGCTGCCGAGGGAGAATGGCGAAACCCTGGCAACTTCGCTAAATATCTTTTACTGTGCAGGCTTCGAAGTGTGGCAAGATCCCTGAAGGAGGGCTGGCCTGAGCGAGGCCTAGTTGGCTCTACCTCTTCCGTGGGCCTAGCAGGGTAAAGGAGGAAGTGTGTTCTTTGCTCAGCTTGGACCTCACTTAGACGTCCTGCTAAACCAACGAGCCAGTCGGTGTGAGCTCCTGGATGGAAGGCTGAGCAGAGTGATTTTCTGAGTGCAGGTAGGGTCCTGGTCCTCACTGAGTCCACGTTCCCCAGCTCATGAGACCGGCTCAGACTGTCTTGGTGAGCTGGGTAAGCTGCGACAACCTAGGTTTCCAAAGGAAGACAGAGAGCAGTGTGCCGCCTTGGGCTCTGCATGCAAGAAGTGTTCTGAAGGGCCTACACGGCTGCTTGTTGCTCAGCAGGCAGAGAGGAGACGTGGGGGGGATCCGTGTGGTAGCATGGGAAACGGTGCGGAGGTCAGAGTGCTTGGAGTCCTGAAAGCTATCCTCGCGTTCCATTGAAGCACAACAACGGTGGAGACCTCATGGAAACCGAGGCACGCAGAGCTTGCCCGTTGGAAACTTAGGCACTACCCTGAGGCTCAGGGTGGCCTTGCGCTTTCCCAGGAGGAACGAGGTCTGCAGGATTAACTCTCCTCCAGCGTGACAGGAACCCTGTTCCTCGGGTGAAAGTGCTCGTTTGCTACTCAAGCGTACCTGCGGAGGCTATAACCTGGGCAACTTCAAGGTTTGGCAAGCAGCCCCTGAGACACTACAATCCAAGCTTCCAAAGGGAAAAGGCTGCTTTTGTCGGCAGAGCCAACCAACTCTTTTTAGCACCCAGCATAAGTACCTGCAGTACGGGAGCTGCGAAGGGAAACAAACGGGACACACTGGGCACCTGAGAAGCTCTTCTCGACACTTGCAAGCAGCCTGTTTCTCTGGGGAAACATACTCGTTTCCTGCCCGGGCGTGCCTGCAGTGAGTAGAAGCTGGGCCTTCCTAGGGTTTCGCAAACAGCTCCGAGGCTCAAAGAATCCACATTTCCAAAGGGGAAAAGACTGCTTTTTGAAGCAGGGCCACCTATCCTCGTTCACAGCAAACATGAGTCCCTGCAGTAGTGGAGCTGCCGAGGGAGAGCATGGCGAAACCATGGCAACTTCGCTAAGTATCTTTTACTGTGCAGGCTTCGAACTGTGGCAAGATGCCTGAAGGAGGGATGGCCTGAGTGAGGCCTAGTTGGCTCTACCTCTTCCGGGGGCCTAGCAGGGTAAAGGAGGAATTGTGCTCTTGCTCAGCTTGGACCTCACTTAGACGTCCTGCTAAACCAACGAGCCAGTCGGTGTGAGCTCCTGGATGGAAGGCTGAGCAGAGTGATTTTCTGAGTGCACGTATGGCCCTGCTCCTCATTGAGTTCACGTTCCTCAGCACATGAGACCGGCTCAGACTGTCTTCGTAGCTGGGGCAAGCTGCAACAACCTAGGTTTCCAAAGGAAGACAGAGAGCAGTGTGCCGCCTTGGGCTCTGCATGCAAGAAGGGTTCTGAAGGGCCTACACGGCTGCTTGTTGCTCAGCAGGCAGAGAGGAGACGTGGGGGGGATCCGTGTTGTAGCGTGGGAAACGGTGCGGAGGCCAGAGTGCTTGGATTCCTGAGAGCTATCCTCGCTTTCCATTGAGGCACAACAAAGGTGGAGACCTCATGGAAACCGAGGCACGCAGAGCGTGCCCGGAGTAAACTCAGGCACTACCCTGAGGCTCACGGTGGCCTTGCGCTTTCCCAGGAGGAACGAGGTCTGCAGGATTAACTCTCCTGCAGCGTGATAGGAATGCTGTTCATCGGGTGAAAGTGCTCGTTTGCTACGCAAGCGTACCTGCGGAGGCTATAACCTGGGCAACTTCAAGGTTTGGCAAGCAGCCCCTGAGACACTACAATCCAAGCTTCCAAAGGGAAAAGGCTGCTTTTGTCGGCAGAGCCAACCAACCCTTGTTAGCACCCAGCATAAGTACCTGCAGTACGGGAGCTGCGAAGGGAAACAAACGGGACACACTGGGCACCTGAGAAGCTCCCCTCGACACTTGCAAGCAGCCTGTTTCTCTGGGGAAACATACTCGTTTCCTGCCCGGGCGTGCCTGCAGTGAGTAAAAGCTGGGCCTTCCTAGGGTTTCGCAAACAGCTCCTAGGCTACAAGAATCCACATTTCCAAAGGGGAAAAGACTGCTTTTGGAAGCAGGGACACCTATACTAGTTCAAAGCAAACATGAGTACCTGCAGTAGTGGAGCTGCCGAGGGAGAGCATGGCGAAACCCTGGCAACTTCGCTAAGTATCTTTTACTGTGCAGGCTTCGAAGTGTGGCAAGATCCCTGAAGGAGGCCTGGTCTGAGCGAGGCCTAGTTGGCTCTACCTCTTCCGTGGGCCTAGCAGGGTAAAGGAGGAAGAGTGCTCTTTGCTCAGCTTGGACCTCACTTAGACGTCCTGCTAAACCAACGAGCCAGTCGGTGTGAGCTCCTGGATGGAAGGCTGAGCAGAGTGATTTTCAGAGTGCAGGTAGGGCCCTGGTCCTCACTGAGTCCACGTTCCCCAGCTCATGAAACCGGCTCAGACTGTCTTTGTGAGGTGGGTAAGCTCCGACAACCTAGGTTTCCAAAGGAAGACAGAGAGCAGTGTCCCTCCTTGGTCTCTGCATGCAAGCAGTGTTCTGAAGGGCCTACACGGCTGCTTGTTGCTCAGCAGGCAGAGAGGAGACGTGGGGGGAATCCGTGTGGTAGCATGGGAAACGGTGCGGAGGCCAGAGTGCTTGGAGTCCTGAAAGCTATCCTCGCGTTCCATTGAGGCACAACCACGGTGGAGACCTCATGGAAACCGAGGCACGCAGAGCTTGCACGGAGCAAACTTAGGCACTACCCTGAGGCTCAGGGTGTCCTTGCGCTTTCCCAGGAGGAACGAGGTCTGCGGGATTAACTCTCCTCCAGCGTGACAGGAACCCTGTTCTTCGGTAGAAAGTGCTCGTTTGCTACGCAAGCGTACCTGCGGAGGCTATAACCTGGGCAACTTCAAGGTTTGGCAAGCAGCCCCTGAGACACTACAATCCAAGCTTCCAAAGGGAAAAGGCTGCTTTTGTCGGCAGAGCCAACCAACTCTTGTTAGCACCCAGCATAAGTACCTGCAGTACGGGAGCTGCGAAGGGAAACAAACGGGACACACTGGGCACCTGAGAAGCTCTTCTCGACACTTGCAAGCAGCCTGTTTCTCTGGGGAAACATACTCGTTTCCTGCCCGGGCGTGCCTGCAGTGAGTAGAAGCTGGGACTTCCTAGGGTTTCGCAAACAGCTCCTAGGCTACAAAAATCCACATTTCCAATGGGGAAAAGACTGCTTTTTGAAGCAGGGCCACCTATCCTCGTTCACAGCAAACATGAGTCCCTACAGTAGTGGAGCTGCCGAGGTAGAGCATGGCGAAACCCTGGCAACTTCGCTAAGTATCTTTTACTGTGCAGGCTTCGAACTGTGGCAAGATCCCTGAAGGAGGGATGGCCTGAGCGAGGCCTAGTAGTCTCTACCTCTTCCGGGGGCCTAGCAGGGTAAAGGAGGAATTGTGCTCTTGCTCAGCTTGGACTTCCCTTAGACGTCCTGTTAAACCAACGAGACAGCCGGTGTCAGTTCCTGGATGGAAGGCTGAGCAGAGTGATTTTCTGAGTGCAGGTAGGGCCCTGGTCCTCACTGAGTCCCCGTTCCCCAGCTCATGAAACCGGCTCAGACTGTCTTCGTGAGCTGGGTAAGCTCCGACAACCTAGGTTTCCAAAGGAAGACAGAGAGCAGTGTCCCGCCTTGGGCTCTGCATGCAAGAAGTGTTCTGAAGGGCCTACACGGCTGCTTGTTCCTCAGCAGGCAGAGAGGAGACGTGGGAGGGATCCGTGTGGTAACATGGGAAACGGTGCGGAGGCCAGAGTGCTTGCAGTCCTGAAAGCTATCCTCGCGTTCCACTGAAGCACAACAACGGTGGAGACCTCATGGAAACCGAGGCACGCAGAGCTTGCACGGAGCAAACTTAGGCACTACCCTGAGGCTCAGGGTGGCCTTGCGCTTTCCCAGGAGGAACGAGGTCTGCAGGATTAACTCTCCTGTAGCGTGATAGGAACGCTGTTCATCGGTAGAAAGTGCTCGATTGCTACGCAAGCGTACCTGCGGAGGCTATAACCTGGGCAACTTCAAGGTTTGGCAAGCAGCCCCTGAGACACTACAATCCAAGCTTCCAAAGGGAAAAGGCTGCTTTTGTCGGCAGAGCCAACCAACTCTTGTTAGCACCCAGCATAAGTACCTGCAGTACGGGAGCTGCGAAGGGAAACAAACGGACACACTGGGCACCTGAGAAGCTCTTCTCGACACTTGCAAGCAGCCTGTTTCTCTGGGGAAACATACTCGTTTCCTGCCCCGGCGTGCCTGCAGTGAGTAGAAGCTGGGACTTCCTAGGGTTTCGCAAACAGCTCCTAGGCTACAAAAATCCACATTTCCAAAGGGGAAAAGACTGCTTTTTGAAGCAGGGCCACCTATCCTAGTTCACAGCAAACATGAGTCCCTGCAGTAGTGGAGCTGCCGAGGGAGAGCATGGCGAAACCCTGGCAACTTCGCTAAGTGTCTTTTACTGTGCAGGCTTCGAAGTGTGGCAAGATCCCTGAAGGAGGCCTGGTCTGATCAAGGCCTAGTTAGCTCTACCTCTTCCGTGGGCCTAGCAGGGTAAAGGAGGAAGAGTGCTCTTTGCTCAGCTTGGACCTCACTTAGACGTCCTGCTAAACCAACGAGCCAGTCGGTGTGAGCTCCTGGATGGAAGGCTGAGCAGAGTGATTTTCTGAGTGCAGGTAGGGCCCTGGTCCTCACTGAGTCCACGTCTCCCAGCTCATGAGAACGGCTCAGACTGTCTTCGTGAGCTGGGACAAGCTGCGACCACCTAGGTTTCCAAAGGAAGACAGAGAGCAGTGTGCCGCCTTGGGTTCTGCATGCAAGAAGGGTTCTGAAGGGCCTACACGGCTGCTTGTTGCTCAGCAGGCAGAGAGGAGACGTGGGGGGATCTGTGTGGTAGCATGGGAAATGGTGCGGAGGTCAGAGTGCTTGGAGTCCTGAAAGCTATCCTCGCGTTCCATTGAAGCACAACAACGATGGAGACCTCATGGAAACCGAGGCACGCAGAGCTTGCCCTGTGGAAACTTAGGCACTACCCTGAGGCTCAGGGTGGCCTTGCGCTTTCCCAGGAGGAACGAGGTCTGCAGGATTAACTCTCCTGTAGCGTGATACGAACGCTGTTCATCGGGTGAAAGTGCTCGTTTGCTACACAAGCGTACCTACGGAGGCTATAACCTGGGCAACTTCAAGTTTTGGCAAGCAGCCCCTGAGACACTACAATCCAAGCTTCCAAAGGGAAAAGGCTGCTTTTGTCGGCAGAGCCAACCAACCCTTGTTAGCACCCAGCATAAGTACCTGCAGTACGGGAGCTGCGAAGGGAAACAAACGGGACACACTGGGCACCTGAGAAGCTCCCCTCGACACTTGCAAGCAGCCTGTTTCTCTGGGGAAACATACTCGTTTCCTGCCCGGGCGTGCCTGCAGTGAGTAGAAGCTGGGCCTTCCTAGGGTTTCGCAAACAGCTCCTAGGCTACAAGAATCCACATTTCCAAAGGGGAAAAGACTGCTTTTGGAATCAGGGACACCTATACTAGTTCAAAGCAAACATGAGTACCTGCAGTAGTGGAGCTGCCGAGGGAGAGCATGGCGAAACCCTGGCAACTTCGCTAAGTATCTTTTACTGTGCAGGCTTCGAAGTGTGGCAAGATCCCTGAAGGAGGCCTGGTCTGAGCGAGGCCTAGTTGGCTCTACCTCTTCCGTGGGCCTAGCAGGGTAAAGGAGGAAGAGTGCTCTTTGCTCAGCTTGGACCTCACTTAGACGTCCTGCTAAACCAACGAGCCAGTCGGTGTGAGCTCCTGGATGGAAGGCTGAGCAGAGTGATTTTCAGAGTGCAGGTAGGGCCCTGGTCCTCACTGAGTCCACGTTCCCCAGCTCATGAAACCGGCTCAGACTGTCTTCGTGAGGTGGGTAAGCTCCGACAACCTAGGTTTCCAAAGGAAGACAGAGAGCAGTGTCCCGCCTTGGTCTCTGCATGCAAGCAGTGTTCTGAAGGGCCTACACGGCTGCTTGTTGCTCAGCAGGCAGAGAGGAGACGTGGGGGGAATCCGTGTGGTAGCATGGGAAACGGTGCGGAGGCCAGAGTGCTTGGAGTCCTGAAAGCTATCCTCGCGTTCCATTGAGGCACAACCACGGTGGAGACCTCATGGAAACCGAGGCACGCAGAGCTTGCACGGAGCAAACTTAGGCACTACCCTGAGGCTCAGGGTGGCCTTGCGCTTTCCCAGGAGGAACGAGGTCTGCAGGATTAACTCTCCTGCAGCGTGATAGGAACGCTGTTCATCGGGTGAAAGTGCTCGTTTGCTACGCAAGCGTACCTGCGGAGGCTATAACCTGGTCAACTTCAAGGTTTGGCAAGCAGCCCCTGAGACACTACAATCCAAGCTTCCAAAGGGAAAAGGCTGCTTTTGTCGGCAGAGCCAACGAACCCTTGTTAGCACCCAGCATAAGTACCTGCAGTACGGGAGCTGCGAAGGGAAACAAACGGACACACTGGGCACCTGAGAAGCTCCCCTCGACACTTGCCAGCAGCCTGTTTCTCTGGGGAAACATACTCGTTTCCTCCCCGGGCGTGCCTGCAGTGAGTAAAAGCTGGGCCTTCCTATGGTTTCGCAAACAGCTCCTAGGCTACAAGAATCCACCTTTCCAAAGGGGAAAAGACTGCTCTTTGAAGTGGGCCACCTATCCTAGTTCACAGCAAACATGAGTCCCTGCAGTAGTGGAGCTGCCGAGGGAGAATGGCGAAACCCTGGCAACTTCGCTAAATATCTTTTACTGTGCAGGCTTCGAAGTGTGGCAAGATCCCTGAAGGAGGGCTGGCCTGAGCGAGGCCTAGTTGGCTCTACCTCTTCCGTGGGCCTAGCAGGGTAAAGGAGGAAGTGTGTTCTTTGCTCAGCTTGGACCTCACTTAGACGTCCTGCTAAACCAACGAGCCAGTCGGTGTGAGCTCCTGGATGGAAGGCTGAGCAGAGTGATTTTCTGAGTGCAGGTAGGGTCCTGGTCCTCACTGAGTCCACGTTCCCCAGCTCATGAGACCGGCTCAGACTGTCTTGGTGAGCTGGGTAAGCTGCGACAACCTAGGTTTCCAAAGGAAGACAGAGAGCAGTGTGCCGCCTTGGGCTCTGCATGCAAGAAGTGTTCTGAAGGGCCTACACGGCTGCTTGTTGCTCAGCAGGCAGAGAGGAGACGTGGGGGGGATCCGTGTGGTAGCATGGGAAACGGTGCGGAGGTCAGAGTGCTTGGAGTCCTGAAAGCTATCCTCGCGTTCCATTGAAGCACAACAACGGTGGAGACCTCATGGAAACCGAGGCACGCAGAGCTTGCCCGTTGGAAACTTAGGCACTACCCTGAGGCTCAGGGTGGCCTTGCGCTTTCCCAGGAGGAACGAGGTCTGCAGGATTAACTCTCCTCCAGCGTGACAGGAACCCTGTTCCTCGGGTGAAAGTGCTCGTTTGCTACTCAAGCGTACCTGCGGAGGCTATAACCTGGGCAACTTCAAGGTTTGGCAAGCAGCCCCTGAGACACTACAATCCAAGCTTCCAAAGGGAAAAGGCTGCTTTTGTCGGCAGAGCCAACCAACTCTTTTTAGCACCCAGCATAAGTACCTGCAGTACGGGAGCTGCGAAGGGAAACAAACGGGACACACTGGGCACCTGAGAAGCTCTTCTCGACACTTGCAAGCAGCCTGTTTCTCTGGGGAAACATACTCGTTTCCTGCCCGGGCGTGCCTGCAGTGAGTAGAAGCTGGGCCTTCCTAGGGTTTCGCAAACAGCTCCGAGGCTCAAAGAATCCACATTTCCAAAGGGGAAAAGACTGCTTTTTGAAGCAGGGCCACCTATCCTCGTTCACAGCAAACATGAGTCCCTGCAGTAGTGGAGCTGCCGAGGGAGAGCATGGCGAAACCATGGCAACTTCGCTAAGTATCTTTTACTGTGCAGGCTTCGAACTGTGGCAAGATGCCTGAAGGAGGGATGGCCTGAGTGAGGCCTAGTTGGCTCTACCTCTTCCGGGGGCCTAGCAGGGTAAAGGAGGAATTGTGCTCTTGCTCAGCTTGGACCTCACTTAGACGTCCTGCTAAACCAACGAGCCAGTCGGTGTGAGCTCCTGGATGGAAGGCTGAGCAGAGTGATTTTCTGAGTGCACGTATGGCCCTGCTCCTCATTGAGTTCACGTTCCTCAGCACATGAGACCGGCTCAGACTGTCTTCGTAGCTGGGGCAAGCTGCAACAACCTAGGTTTCCAAAGGAAGACAGAGAGCAGTGTGCCGCCTTGGGCTCTGCATGCAAGAAGGGTTCTGAAGGGCCTACACGGCTGCTTGTTGCTCAGCAGGCAGAGAGGAGACGTGGGGGGGATCCGTGTTGTAGCGTGGGAAACGGTGCGGAGGCCAGAGTGCTTGGATTCCTGAGAGCTATCCTCGCTTTCCATTGAGGCACAACAAAGGTGGAGACCTCATGGAAACCGAGGCACGCAGAGCTTGCCCGGAGTAAACTCAGGCACTACCCTGAGGCTCACGGTGGCCTTGCGCTTTCCCAGGAGGAACGAGGTCTGCAGGATTAACTCTCCTGCAGCGTGATAGGAACGCTGTTCATCGGGTGAAAGTGCTCGTTTGCTACGCAAGCGTACCTGCGGAGGCTATAACCTGGGCAACTTCAAGGTTTGGCAAGCAGCCCCTGAGACACTACAATCCAAGCTTCCAAAGGGAAAAGGCTGCTTTTGTCGGCAGAGCCAACCAACCCTTGTTAGCACCCAGCATAAGTACCTGCAGTACGGGAGCTGCGAAGGGAAACAAACGGGACACACTGGGCACCTGAGAAGCTCCCCTCGACACTTGCAAGCAGCCTGTTTCTCTGGGGAAACATACTCGTTTCCTGCCCGGGCGTGCCTGCAGTGAGTAAAAGCTGGGCCTTCCTAGGGTTTCGCAAACAGCTCCTAGGCTACAAGAATCCACATTTCCAAAGGGGAAAAGACTGCTTTTGGAAGCAGGGACACCTATACTAGTTCAAAGCAAACATGAGTACCTGCAGTAGTGGAGCTGCCGAGGGAGAGCATGGCGAAACCCTGGCAACTTCGCTAAGTATCTTTTACTGTGCAGGCTTCGAAGTGTGGCAAGATCCCTGAAGGAGGCCTGGTCTGAGCGAGGCCTAGTTGGCTCTACCTCTTCCGTGGGCCTAGCAGGGTAAAGGAGGAAGAGTGCTCTTTGCTCAGCTTGGACCTCACTTAGACGTCCTGCTAAACCAACGAGCCAGTCGGTGTGAGCTCCTGGATGGAAGGCTGAGCAGAGTGATTTTCAGAGTGCAGGTAGGGCCCTGGTCCTCACTGAGTCCACGTTCCCCAGCTCATGAAACCGGCTCAGACTGTCTTTGTGAGGTGGGTAAGCTCCGACAACCTAGGTTTCCAAAGGAAGACAGAGAGCAGTGTCCCTCCTTGGTCTCTGCATGCAAGCAGTGTTCTGAAGGGCCTACACGGCTGCTTGTTGCTCAGCAGGCAGAGAGGAGACGTGGGGGGAATCCGTGTGGTAGCATGGGAAACGGTGCGGAGGCCAGAGTGCTTGGAGTCCTGAAAGCTATCCTCGCGTTCCATTGAGGCACAACCACGGTGGAGACCTCATGGAAACCGAGGCACGCAGAGCTTGCACGGAGCAAACTTAGGCACTACCCTGAGGCTCAGGGTGGCCTTGCGCTTTCCCAGGAGGAACGAGGTCTGCGGGATTAACTCTCCTCCAGCGTGACAGGAACCCTGTTCTTCGGTAGAAAGTGCTCGTTTGCTACGCAAGCGTACCTGCGGAGGCTATAACCTGGGCAACTTCAAGGTTTGGCAAGCAGCCCCTGAGACACTACAATCCAAGCTTCCAAAGGGAAAAGGCTGCTTTTGTCGGCAGAGCCAACCAACTCTTGTTAGCACCCAGCATAAGTACCTGCAGTACGGGAGCTGCGAAGGGAAACAAACGGGACACACTGGGCACCTGAGAAGCTCTTCTCGACACTTGCAAGCAGCCTGTTTCTCTGGGGAAACATACTCGTTTCCTGCCCGGGCGTGCCTGCAGTGAGTAGAAGCTGGGACTTCCTAGGGTTTCGCAAACAGCTCCTAGGCTACAAAAATCCACATTTCCAATGGGGAAAAGACTGCTTTTTGAAGCAGGGCCACCTATCCTCGTTCACAGCAAACATGAGTCCCTACAGTAGTGGAGCTGCCGAGGGAGAGCATGGCGAAACCCTGGCAACTTCGCTAAGTATCTTTTACTGTGCAGGCTTCGAACTGTGGCAAGATCCCTGAAGGAGGGATGGCCTGAGCGAGGCCTAGTAGTCTCTACCTCTTCCGGGGGCCTAGCAGGGTAAAGGAGGAATTGTGCTCTTGCTCAGCTTGGACTTCCCTTAGACGTCCTGTTAAACCAACGAGACAGCCGGTGTCAGTTCCTGGATGGAAGGCTGAGCAGAGTGATTTTCTGAGTGCAGGTAGGGCCCTGGTCCTCACTGAGTCCCCGTTCCCCAGCTCATGAAACCGGCTCAGACTGTCTTCGTGAGCTGGGTAAGCTCCGACAACCTAGGTTTCCAAAGGAAGACAGAGAGCAGTGTCCCGCCTTGGGCTCTGCATGCAAGAAGTGTTCTGAAGGGCCTACACGGCTGCTTGTTCCTCAGCAGGCAGAGAGGAGACGTGGGAGGGATCCGTGTGGTAACATGGGAAACGGTGCGGAGGCCAGAGTGCTTGCAGTCCTGAAAGCTATCCTCGCGTTCCACTGAAGCACAACAACGGTGGAGACCTCATGGAAACCGAGGCACGCAGAGCTTGCACGGAGCAAACTTAGGCACTACCCTGAGGCTCAGGGTGGCCTTGCGCTTTCCCAGGAGGAACGAGGTCTGCAGGATTAACTCTCCTGTAGCGTGATAGGAACGCTGTTCATCGGTAGAAAGTGCTCGATTGCTACGCAAGCGTACCTGCGGAGGCTATAACCTGGGCAACTTCAAGGTTTGACAAGCAGCCCCTGAGACACTACAATCCAAGCTTCCAAAGGGAAAAGGCTGCTTTTGTCGGCAGAGCCAACCAACTCTTGTTAGCACCCAGCATAAGTACCTGCAGTACGGGAGCTGCGAAGGGAAACAAACGGACACACTGGGCACCTGAGAAGCTCTTCTCGACACTTGCAAGCAGCCTGTTTCTCTGGGGAAACATACTCGTTTCCTGCCCGGGCGTGCCTGCAGTGAGTAGAAGCTGGGACTTCCTAGGGTTTCGCAAACAGCTCCTAGGCTACAAAAATCCACATTTCCAAAGGGGAAAAGACTGCTTTTTGAAGCAGGGCCACCTATCCTAGTTCACAGCAAACATGAGTCCCTGCAGTAGTGGAGCTGCCGAGGGAGAGCATGGCGAAACCCTGGCAACTTCGCTAAGTGTCTTTTACTGTGCAGGCTTCGAAGTGTGGCAAGATCCCTGAAGGAGGCCTGGTCTGATCAAGGCCTAGTTAGCTCTACCTCTTCCGTGGGCCTAGCAGGGTAAAGGAGGAAGAGTGCTCTTTGCTCAGCTTGGACCTCACTTAGACGTCCTGCTAAACCAACGAGCCAGTCGGTGTGAGCTCCTGGATGGAAGGCTGAGCAGAGTGATTTTCTGAGTGCAGGTAGGGCCCTGGTCCTCACTGAGTCCACGTCTCCCAGCTCATGAGAACGGCTCAGACTGTCTTCGTGAGCTGGGACAAGCTGCGACCACCTAGGTTTCCAAAGGAAGACAGAGAGCAGTGTGCCGCCTTGGGTTCTGCATGCAAGAAGGGTTCTGAAGGGCCTACACGGCTGCTTGTTGCTCAGCAGGCAGAGAGGAGACGTGGGGGGATCTGTGTGGTAGCATGGGAAATGGTGCGGAGGTCAGAGTGCTTGGAGTCCTGAAAGCTATCCTCGCGTTCCATTGAAGCACAACAACGATGGAGACCTCATGGAAACCGAGGCACGCAGAGCTTGCCCTGTGGAAACTTAGGCACTACCCTGAGGCTCAGGGTGGCCTTGCGCTTTCCCAGGAGGAACGAGGTCTGCAGGATTAACTCTCCTGTAGCGTGATAGGAACGCTGTTCATCGGGTGAAAGTGCTCGTTTGCTACACAAGCGTACCTACGGAGGCTATAACCTGGGCAACTTCAAGTTTTGGCAAGCAGCCCCTGAGACACTACAATCCAAGCTTCCAAAGGGAAAAGGCTGCTTTTGTCGGCAGAGCCAACGAACCCTTGTTAGCACCCAGCATAAGTACCTGCAGTACGGGAGCTGCGAAGGGAAACAAACGGGACACACTGGGCACCTGAGAAGCTCCCCTCGACACTTGCAAGCAGCCTGTTTCTCTGGGGAAACATACTCGTTTCCTCCCCGGGCGTGCCTGCAGTGAGTAAAAGCTGGGCCTTTCTATGGTTTCGCAAACAGCTCCTAGGCTACAAGAATCCACCTTTCCAAAGGGGAAAAGACTGCTTTTTGAAGTGGGCCACCTATCCTAGTTCACAGCAAACATGAGTCCCTGCAGTAGTGGAGCTGCCGAGGGAGAGCATGGTGAAACCCTGGCAACTTCGCTAAGTATCTTTTACTGTGCAGGCTTCGAAGTGTGGCAAGATCCCTGAAGGAGGGCTGGCCTGAGCGAGGCCTAGTTGGCTCTACCTCTTCCGTGGGCCTAGCAGGGTAAAGGAGGAAGTGTGTTCTTTGCTCAGCTTGGACCTCACTTAGACGTCCTGCTAAACCAACGAGCCAGTCGGTGTGAGCTCCTGGATGGAAGGCTGAGCAGAGTGATTTTCTGAGTGTAGGTAGGGCCCTGGTCCTCACTGAGTCCACGTTCCCCAGCTCATGAGACCGGCTCAGACTGTCTTCGTGAGCTGGGTAAGCTGCGAAAACCTAGGTTTCCAAAGGAAGACAGAGAGCAGTGTGCCGCCTTGGGCTCGTCATGCAGAAGTGTTCCGAAGGGCCTACACGGCTGCTTGTTGCTCAGCAGGCAGAGAGGAGACGTGGGGGGGATCCGTGTGGTAGCATGGGAAACGGTGCGGAGGTCAGAGTGCTTGGAGTCCTGAAAGCTATCCTCGCGTTCCATTAAA
Organism: Balaenoptera borealis; assembly: GCF_965194805.1. Lineage (NCBI taxonomy): Eukaryota > Metazoa > Chordata > Mammalia > Artiodactyla > Balaenopteridae > Balaenoptera > Balaenoptera borealis. The sequence continues at coordinate 75,905 of NW_028122929.1, forward strand.
GCACAACAACGGTGGAGACCTCATGGAAACCGAGGCACGCAGAGCTTGCCCGTTGGAAACTTAGGCACTACCCTGAGGCTCAGGGTGGACTTGCGCTTTCCCAGGAGGAACGAGGTCTGCGGGATTAACTCTCCTCCAGCGTGACAGGAACCCTGTTCATCGGTAGAAAGTGCTCGTTTGCTACACAAGCGTACCTGCGGAGGCTATAACCTGGGCAACTTCAAGGTTTGGCAAGCAGCCCCTGAGACACTACAATCCAAGCTTCCAAAAGGAAAAGGCTGCTTTTGTCGGCAGAGCCAACCAAGCCTTGTTAGCACCCAGCATAAGTACCTGCAGTACGGGAGCTGCGAAGGGAAACAAACGGGACACACTGGGCACCTGAGAAGCTCCGCTCGACACTTGCAAGCAGCCTGTTTCTCTGGGGAAACATACTCGTTTCCTCCCCGGGCGTGCCTGCCGTGAGTAGAAGCTGGGCCTTCCTAGGGTTTTGCAAACAGCTCCGAGGCTACAAGAATCCACATTTCCAAAGGGGAAAAGACTGCTTTTGGAAGTGGGCCACCTATCCTAGTTCACAGCAAACATGAGTCCCTGCAGTAGTGGAGCTGCCGAGGGAGAGCATGGCGAAACCCTGGCAACTTCGCTAAATAACTTTTACTGTGCAGGCTTCGAACTGTGGCAAGATCCCTGAAGGAGGGCTGGCCTGAGCGAGGCCTAGTTGGCTCTACCTCTTCCGTGGGCCTAGCAGGGTAAAGGAGGAAGTGTGTTCTTTGCTCAGCTTGGACCTCACTTAGACGTCCTGCTAAACCAACGAGCCAGTCGGTGTGAGCTCCTGGATGGAAGGCTGAGCAGAGTGATTTTCTGAGTGCAGGTAGGGCCCTGGTCCTCACTGAGTCCACTTTCACCAGCTCATGAGAGCGGCTCAGACTGTCTTGGTGAGCTGGGTAAGCTGCGACAACCTAGGTTTCCAAAGGAAGACAGAGAGCAGTGTGCCGCCTTGGGCTCTGCATGCAAGAAGTGTTCTGAAGGGCCTACACGGCTGCTTGTTGCTCAGCAGGCAGAGAGGAGACGTGCGGGGGATCCGTGTGGTAGCATGGGAAAAGGTGCGGAGGTCAGAGTGCTTGGAGTCCTGAAAGCTATCCTCGCGTTCCATTGAAGCACAACAACGGTGGAGACCTCATGGAAACCGAGGCACGCAGAGCTTGCCCATTGGAAACTTAGGCACTACCCTGAGGCTCAGGGTGGCCTTGCGCTTTCCCAGGAGGAAGGAGGTCTGCGGGATTAACTCTCCTCCAGCGTGACAGGAACCCTGTTCTTCGGTAGAAAGTGCTCGTTTGCTACGCAAGCGTACCTGCGGAGGCTATAACCTGGGCAACTTCAAGGTTTGGCAAGCAGCCCCTGAGACACTACAATCCAAGCTTCCAAAGGGAAAAGGCTGCTTTTGTCGGCAGAGCCAACCAACCCTTGTTAGCACCCAGTATAAGTACCTGCAGTACGGGAGCTGCGAAGGGAAACAAACGGGACACACTGGGCACCTGAGAAGCTCCCCTCGACACTTGCAAGCAGCCTGTTTCTCTGGGGAAACATACTCGTTTCCTCCCCGGGCGTGCCTGCAGTGAGTAGAAGCTGGGCCTTCCTAGGGTTTCGCAAACAGCTCCTAGGCTACAAGAATCCACATTTCCAAAGGGGAAAAGACTGCTTTTGGAAGCAGGGACACCTATACTAGTTCAAAGCAAACATGAGTACCTGCAGTAGTGGAGCTGCCGAGGGAGAGCATGGCGAAACCCTGGCAACTTCGCTAAGTATCTTTTACTGTGCAGGCTTCGAAGTGTGGCAAGATCCCTGAAGGAGGCCTGGTCTGAGCGAGGCCTAGTTGGCTCTACCTCTTCCGTGGGCCTAGCAGGGTAAAGGAGGAAGAGTGCTCTTTGCTCAGCTTGGACCTCACTTAGACGTCCTGCTAAACCAACGAGCCAGTCGGTGTGAGCTCCTGGATGGAAGGCTGAGCAGAGTGATTTTCAGAGTGCAGGTAGGGCCCTGGTCCTCACTGAGTCCATGTTCCCCAGCTCATGAAACCGGCTCAGATTGTCTTCGTGAGGTGGGTAAGCTCCGACAACCTAGGTTTCCAAAGGAAGACAGAGAGCAGTGTCCCGCCTTGGGCTCTGCATGCAAGAAGTGTTCTGAAGGGCCTACACGGCTGCTTGTTCCTCAGCAGGCAGAGAGGAGACGTGGGAGGGATCCGTGTGGTAACATGGGAAACGGTGCGGAGGCCAGAGTGCTTGCAGTCCTGAAAGCTATCCTCGCGTTCCACTGAAGCACAACAACGGTGGAGACCTCATGGAAACCGAGGCACGCAGAGCTTGCACGGAGCAAACTTAGGCACTACCCTGAGGCTCAGGGTGGCCTTGCGCTTTCCCAGGAGGAACGAGGTCTGCAGGATTAACTCTCCTGTAGCGTGATAGGAACGCTGTTCATCGGTAGAAAGTGCTCGATTGCTACGCAAGCGTACCTGCGGAGGCTATAACCTGGGCAACTTCAAGGTTTGGCAAGCAGCCCCTGAGACACTACAATCCAAGCTTCCAAAGGGAAAAGGCTGCTTTTGTCGGCAGAGCCAACCAACTCTTGTTAGCACCCAGCATAAGTACCTGCAGTACGGGAGCTGCGAAGGGAAACAAACGGACACACTGGGCACCTGAGAAGCTCTTCTCGACACTTGCAAGCAGCCTGTTTCTCTGGGGAAACATACTCGTTTCCTGCCCGGGCGTGCCTGCAGTGAGTAGAAGCTGGGACTTCCTAGGGTTTCGCAAACAGCTCCTAGGCTACAAAAATCCACATTTCCAAAGGGGAAAAGACTGCTTTTTGAAGCAGGGCCACCTATCCTAGTTCACAGCAAACATGAGTCCCTGCAGTAGTGGAGCTGCCGAGGGAGAGCATGGCGAAACCCTGGCAACTTCGCTAAGTGTCTTTTACTGTGCAGGCTTCGAAGTGTGGCAAGATCCCTGAAGGAGGCCTGGTCTGATCAAGGCCTAGTTAGCTCTACCTCTTCCGTGGGCCTAGCAGGGTAAAGGAGGAAGAGTGCTCTTTGCTCAGCTTGGACCTCACTTAGACGTCCTGCTAAACCAACGAGCCAGTCGGTGTGAGCTCCTGGATGGAAGGCTGAGCAGAGTGATTTTCTGAGTGCAGGTAGGGCCCTGGTCCTCACTGAGTCCACGTCTCCCAGCTCATGAGAACGGCTCAGACTGTCTTCGTGAGCTGGGACAAGCTGCGACCACCTAGGTTTCCAAAGGAAGACAGAGAGCAGTGTGCCGCCTTGGGTTCTGCATGCAAGAAGGGTTCTGAAGGGCCTACACGGCTGCTTGTTGCTCAGCAGGCAGAGAGGAGACGTGGGGGGATCTGTGTGGTAGCATGGGAAATGGTGCGGAGGTCAGAGTGCTTGGAGTCCTGAAAGCTATCCTCGCGTTCCATTGAAGCACAACAACGATGGAGACCTCATGGAAACCGAGGCACGCAGAGCTTGCCCTGTGGAAACTTAGGCACTACCCTGAGGCTCAGGGTGGCCTTGCGCTTTCCCAGGAGGAACGAGGTCTGCAGGATTAACTCTCCTGTAGCGTGATAGGAACGCTGTTCATCGGGTGAAAGTGCTCGTTTGCTACACAAGCGTACCTACGGAGGCTATAACCTGGGCAACTTCAAGTTTTGGCAAGCAGCCCCTGAGACACTACAATCCAAGCTTCCAAAGGGAAAAGGCTGCTTTTGTCGGCAGAGCCAACGAACCCTTGTTAGCACCCAGCATAAGTACCTGCAGTACGGGAGCTGCGAAGGGAAACAAACGGGACACACTGGGCACCTGAGAAGCTCCCCTCGACACTTGCAAGCAGCCTGTTTCTCTGGGGAAACATACTCGTTTCCTCCCCGGGCGTGCCTGCAGTGAGTAAAAGCTGGGCCTTTCTATGGTTTCGCAAACAGCTCCTAGGCTACAAGAATCCACCTTTCCAAAGGGGAAAAGACTGCTTTTTGAAGTGGGCCACCTATCCTAGTTCACAGCAAACATGAGTCCCTGCAGTAGTGGAGCTGCCGAGGGAGAGCATGGTGAAACCCTGGCAACTTCGCTAAGTATCTTTTACTGTGCAGGCTTCGAAGTGTGGCAAGATCCCTGAAGGAGGGCTGGCCTGAGCGAGGCCTAGTTGGCTCTACCTCTTCCGTGGGCCTAGCAGGGTAAAGGAGGAAGTGTGTTCTTTGCTCAGCTTGGACCTCACTTAGACGTCCTGCTAAACCAACGAGCCAGTCGGTGTGAGCTCCTGGATGGAAGGCTGAGCAGAGTGATTTTCTGAGTGTAGGTAGGGCCCTGGTCCTCACTGAGTCCACGTTCCCCAGCTCATGAGACCGGCTCAGACTGTCTTGGTGAGCTGGGTAAGCTGCGACAACCTAGGTTTCCAAAGGAAGACAGAGAGCAGTGTGCCGCCTTGGGCTCGTCATGCAGAAGTGTTCCGAAGGGCCTACACGGCTGCTTGTTGCTCAGCAGGCAGAGAGGAGACGTGGGGGGGATCCGTGTGGTAGCATGGGAAACGGTGCGGAGGTCAGAGTGCTTGGAGTCCTGAAAGCTATCCTCGCGTTCCATTGAAGCACAACAACGGTGGAGACCTCATGGAAACCGAGGCACGCAGAGCTTGCCCGTTGGAAACTTAGGCACTACCCTGAGGCTCAGGGTGGCCTTGCGCTTTCCCAGGAGGAACGAGGTCTGCAGGATTAACTCTCCTCCAGCGTGACAGGAACCCTGTTCCTCGGGTGAAAGTGCTCGTTTGCTACTCAAGCGTACCTGCGGAGGCTATAACCTGGGCAACTTCAAGGTTTGGCAAGCAGCCCCTGAGACACTACAATCCAAGCTTCCAAAGGGAAAAGGCTGCTTTTGTCGGCAGAGCCAACCAACTCTTTTTAGCACCCAGCATAAGTACCTGCAGTACGGGAGCTGCGAAGGGAAACAAACGGGACACACTGGGCACCTGAGAAGCTCTTCTCGACACTTGCAAGCAGCCTGTTTCTCTGGGGAAACATACTCGTTTCCTGCCCGGGCGTGCCTGCAGTGAGTAGAAGCTGGGCCTTCCTAGGGTTTCGCAAACAGCTCCGAGGCTCAAAGAATCCACATTTCCAAAGGGGAAAAGACTGCTTTTTGAAGCAGGGCCACCTATCCTCGTTCACAGCAAACATGAGTCCCTGCAGTAGTGGAGCTGCCGAGGGAGAGCATGGCGAAACCATGGCAACTTCGCTAAGTATCTTTTACTGTGCAGGCTTCGAACTGTGGCAAGATGCCTGAAGGAGGGATGGCCTGAGTGAGGCCTAGTTGGCTCTACCTCTTCCGGGGGCCTAGCAGGGTAAAGGAGGAATTGTGCTCTTGCTCAGCTTGGACCTCACTTAGACGTCCTGCTAAACCAACGAGCCAGTCGGTGTGAGCTCCTGGATGGAAGGCTGAGCAGAGTGATTTTCTGAGTGCACGTATGGCCCTGCTCCTCATTGAGTTCACGTTCCTCAGCACATGAGACCGGCTCAGACTGTCTTCGTAGCTGGGGCAAGCTGCAACAACCTAGGTTTCCAAAGGAAGACAGAGAGCAGTGTGCCGCCTTGGGCTCTGCATGCAAGAAGGGTTCTGAAGGGCCTACACGGCTGCTTGTTGCTCAGCAGGCAGAGAGGAGACGTGGGGGGGATCCGTGTTGTAGCGTGGGAAACGGTGCGGAGGCCAGAGTGCTTGGATTCCTGAGAGCTATCCTCGCTTTCCATTGAGGCACAACAAAGGTGGAGACCTCATGGAAACCGAGGCACGCAGAGCTTGCCCGGAGTAAACTCAGGCACTACCCTGAGGCTCACGGTGGCCTTGCGCTTTCCCAGGAGGAACGAGGTCTGCAGGATTAACTCTCCTGCAGCGTGATAGGAACGCTGTTCATCGGGTGAAAGTGCTCGTTTGCTACGCAAGCGTACCTGCGGAGGCTATAACCTGGGCAACTTCAAGGTTTGGCAAGCAGCCCCTGAGACACTACAATCCAAGCTTCCAAAGGGAAAAGGCTGCTTTTGTCGGCAGAGCCAACCAACCCTTGTTAGCACCCAGCATAAGTACCTGCAGTACGGGAGCTGCGAAGGGAAACAAACGGGACACACTGGGCACCTGAGAAGCTCCCCTCGACACTTGCAAGCAGCCTGTTTCTCTGGGGATACATACTCGTTTCCTGCCCGGGCGTGCCTGCAGTGAGTAAAAGCTGGGCCTTCCTAGGGTTTCGCAAACAGCTCCTAGGCTACAAGAATCCACATTTCCAAAGGGGAAAAGACTGCTTTTGGAAGCAGGGACACCTATACTAGTTCAAAGCAAACATGAGTACCTGCAGTAGTGGAGCTGCCGAGGGAGAGCATGGCGAAACCCTGGCAACTTCGCTAAGTATCTTTTACTGTGCAGGCTTCGAAGTGTGGCAAGATCCCTGAAGGAGGCCTGGTCTGAGCGAGGCCTAGTTGGCTCTACCTCTTCCGTGGGCCTAGCAGGGTAAAGGAGGAAGAGTGCTCTTTGCTCAGCTTGGACCTCACTTAGACGTCCTGCTAAACCAACGAGCCAGTCGGTGTGAGCTCCTGGATGGAAGGCTGAGCAGAGTGATTTTCAGAGTGCAGGTAGGGCCCTGGTCCTCACTGAGTCCACGTTCCCCAGCTCATGAAACCGGCTCAGACTGTCTTTGTGAGGTGGGTAAGCTCCGACAACCTAGGTTTCCAAAGGAAGACAGAGAGCAGTGTCCCTCCTTGGTCTCTGCATGCAAGCAGTGTTCTGAAGGGCCTACACGGCTGCTTGTTGCTCAGCAGGCAGAGAGGAGACCTGGGGGGATCTGTGTGGTAGCATGGGAAATGGTGCGGAGGTCAGAGTGCTTGGAGTCCTGAAAGCTATCCTCGCGTTCCATTGAGGCACAACCACGGTGGAGACCTCATGGAAACCGAGGCACGCAGAGCTTGCACGGAGCAAACTTAGGCACTACCCTGAGGCTCAGGGTGGCCTTGCGCTTTCCCAGGAGGAACGAGGTCTGCGGGATTAACTCTCCTCCAGCGTGACAGGAACCCTGTTCTTCGGTAGAAAGTGCTCGTTTGCTACGCAAGCGTACCTGCGGAGGCTATAACCTGGGCAACTTCAAGGTTTGGCAAGCAGCCCCTGAGACACTACAATCCAAGCTTCCAAAGGGAAAAGGCTGCTTTTGTCGGCAGAGCCAACCAACTCTTGTTAGCACCCAGCATAAGTACCTGCAGTACGGGAGCTGCGAAGGGAAACAAACGGGACACACTGGGCACCTGAGAAGCTCTTCTCGACACTTGCAAGCAGCCTGTTTCTCTGGGGAAACATACTCGTTTCCTGCCCGGGCGTGCCTGCAGTGAGTAGAAGCTGGGACTTCCTAGGGTTTCGCAAACAGCTCCTAGGCTACAAAAATCCACATTTCCAATGGGGAAAAGACTGCTTTTTGAAGCAGGGCCACCTATCCTCGTTCACAGCAAACATGAGTCCCTACAGTAGTGGAGCTGCCGAGGTAGAGCATGGCGAAACCCTGGCAACTTCGCTAAGTATCTTTTACTGTGCAGGCTTCGAACTGTGGCAAGATCCCTGAAGGAGGGATGGCCTGAGCGAGGCCTAGTAGTCTCTACCTCTTCCGGGGGCCTAGCAGGGTAAAGGAGGAATTGTGCTCTTGCTCAGCTTGGACTTCCCTTAGACGTCCTGTTAAACCAACGAGACAGCCGGTGTCAGTTCCTGGATGGAAGGCTGAGCAGAGTGATTTTCTGAGTGCAGGTAGGGCCCTGGTCCTCACTGAGTCCCCGTTCCCCAGCTCATGAAACCGGCTCAGACTGTCTTCGTGAGCTGGGTAAGCTCCGACAACCTAGGTTTCCAAAGGAAGACAGAGAGCAGTGTCCCGCCTTGGGCTCTGCATGCAAGAAGTGTTCTGAAGGGCCTACACGGCTGCTTGTTCCTCAGCAGGCAGAGAGGAGACGTGGGAGGGATCCGTGTGGTAACATGGGAAACGGTGCGGAGGCCAGAGTGCTTGCAGTCCTGAAAGCTATCCTCGCGTTCCACTGAAGCACAACAACGGTGGAGACCTCATGGAAACCGAGGCACGCAGAGCTTGCACGGAGCAAACTTAGGCACTACCCTGAGGCTCAGGGTGGCCTTGCGCTTTCCCAGGAGGAACGAGGTCTGCAGGATTAACTCTCCTGTAGCGTGATAGGAACGCTGTTCATCGGTAGAAAGTGCTCGATTGCTACGCAAGCGTACCTGCGGAGGCTATAACCTGGGCAACTTCAAGGTTTGACAAGCAGCCCCTGAGACACTACAATCCAAGCTTCCAAAGGGAAAAGGCTGCTTTTGTCGGCAGAGCCAACCAACTCTTGTTAGCACCCAGCATAAGTACCTGCAGTACGGGAGCTGCGAAGGGAAACAAACGGACACACTGGGCACCTGAGAAGCTCTTCTCGACACTTGCAAGCAGCCTGTTTCTCTGGGGAAACATACTCGTTTCCTGCCCGGGCGTGCCTGCAGTGAGTAGAAGCTGGGACTTCCTAGGGTTTCGCAAACAGCTCCTAGGCTACAAAAATCCACATTTCCAAAGGGGAAAAGACTGCTTTTTGAAGCAGGGCCACCTATCCTAGTTCACAGCAAACATGAGTCCCTGCAGTAGTGGAGCTGCCGAGGGAGAGCATGGCGAAACCCTGGCAACTTCGCTAAGTGTCTTTTACTGTGCAGGCTTCGAAGTGTGGCAAGATCCCTGAAGGAGGCCTGGTCTGATCAAGGCCTAGTTAGCTCTACCTCTTCCGTGGGCCTAGCAGGGTAAAGGAGGAAGAGTGCTCTTTGCTCAGCTTGGACCTCACTTAGACGTCCTGCTAAACCAACGAGCCAGTCGGTGTGAGCTCCTGGATGGAAGGCTGAGCAGAGTGATTTTCTGAGTGCAGGTAGGGCCCTGGTCCTCACTGAGTCCACGTCTCCCAGCTCATGAGAACGGCTCAGACTGTCTTCGTGAGCTGGGACAAGCTGCGACCACCTAGGTTTCCAAAGGAAGACAGAGAGCAGTGTGCCGCCTTGGGTTCTGCATGCAAGAAGGGTTCTGAAGGGCCTACACGGCTGCTTGTTGCTCAGCAGGCAGAGAGGAGACGTGGGGGGATCTGTGTGGTAGCATGGGAAATGGTGCGGAGGTCAGAGTGCTTGGAGTCCTGAAAGCTATCCTCGCGTTCCATTGAAGCACAACAACGATGGAGACCTCATGGAAACCGAGGCACGCAGAGCTTGCCCTGTGGAAACTTAGGCACTACCCTGAGGCTCAGGGTGGCCTTGCGCTTTCCCAGGAGGAACGAGGTCTGCAGGATTAACTCTCCTGTAGCGTGATAGGAACGCTGTTCATCGGGTGAAAGTGCTCGTTTGCTACACAAGCGTACCTACGGAGGCTATAACCTGGGCAACTTCAAGTTTTGGCAAGCAGCCCCTGAGACACTACAATCCAAGCTTCCAAAGGGAAAAGGCTGCTTTTGTCGGCAGAGCCAACGAACCCTTGTTAGCACCCAGCATAAGTACCTGCAGTACGGGAGCTGCGAAGGGAAACAAACGGGACACACTGGGCACCTGAGAAGCTCCCCTCGACACTTGCAAGCAGCCTGTTTCTCTGGGGAAACATACTCGTTTCCTCCCCGGGCGTGCCTGCAGTGAGTAAAAGCTGGGCCTTTCTATGGTTTCGCAAACAGCTCCTAGGCTACAAGAATCCACCTTTCCAAAGGGGAAAAGACTGCTTTTTGAAGTGGGCCACCTATCCTAGTTCACAGCAAACATGAGTCCCTGCAGTAGTGGAGCTGCCGAGGGAGAGCATGGCGAAACCCTGGCAACTTCGCTAAGTATCTTTTACTGTGCAGGCTTCGAAGTGTGGCAAGATCCCTGAAGGAGGGCTGGCCTGAGCGAGGCCTAGTTGGCTCTACCTCTTCCGTGGGCCTAGCAGGGTAAAGGAGGAAGTGTGTTCTTTGCTCAGCTTGGACCTCACTTAGACGTCCTGCTAAACCAACGAGCCAGTCGGTGTGAGCTCCTGGATGGAAGGCTGAGCAGAGTGATTTTCTGAGTGTAGGTAGGGCCCTGGTCCTCACTGAGTCCACGTTCCCCAGCTCATGAGACCGGCTCAGACTGTCTTCGTGAGCTGGGTAAGCTGCGACAACCTAGGTTTCCAAAGGAAGACAGAGAGCAGTGTGCCGCCTTGGGCTCGTCATGCAGAAGTGTTCCGAAGGGCCTACACGGCTGCTTGTTGCTCAGCAGGCAGAGAGGAGACGTGGGGGGGATCCGTGTGGTAGCATGGGAAACGGTGCGGAGGTCAGAGTGCTTGGAGTCCTGAAAGCTATCCTCGCGTTCCATTAAAGCACAACAACGGTGGAGACCTCATGGAAACCGAGGCACGCAGAGCTTGCCCGTTGGAAACTTAGGCACTACCCTGAGGCTCAGGGTGGACTTGCGCTTTCCCAGGAGGAACGAGGTCTGCGGGATTAACTCTCCTCCAGCGTGACAGGAACCCTGTTCATCGGTAGAAAGTGCTCGTTTGCTACACAAGCGTACCTGCGGAGGCTATAACCTGGGCAACTTCAAGGTTTGGCAAGCAGCCCCTGAGACACTACAATCCAAGCTTCCAAAAGGAAAAGGCTGCTTTTGTCGGCAGAGCCAACCAAGCCTTGTTAGCACCCAGCATAAGTACCTGCAGTACGGGAGCTGAGAAGGGAAACAAACGGGAAACACTGGGCACCTGAGAAGCTCCGCTCGACACTTGCAAGCAGCCTGTTTCTCTGGGGAAACATACTCGTTTCCTCCCCGGGCGTGCCTGCCGTGAGTAGAAGCTGGGCCTTCCTAGGGTTTTGCAAACAGCTCCGAGGCTACAAGAATCCACATTTCCAAAGGGGAAAAGACTGCTTTTGGAAGTGGGCCACCTATCCTAGTTCACAGCAAACATGAGTCCCTGCAGTAGTGGAGCTGCCGAGGGAGAGCATGGCGAAACCCTGGCAACTTCGCTAAATAACTTTTACTGTGCAGGCTTCGAACTGTGGCAAGATCCCTGAAGGAGGGCTGGCCTGAGCGAGGCCTAGTTGGCTCTACCTCTTCCGTGGGCCTAGCAGGGTAAAGGAGGAAGTGTGTTCTTTGCTCAGCTTGGACCTCACTTAGACGTCCTGCTAAACCAACGAGCCAGTCGGTGTGAGCTCCTGGATGGAAGGCTGAGCAGAGTGATTTTCTGAGTGCAGGTAGGGCCCTGGTCCTCACTGAGTCCACTTTCCCCAGCTCATGAGAGCGGCTCAGACTGTCTTGGTGAGCTGGGTAAGCTGCGACAACCTAGGTTTCCAAAGGAAGACAGAGAGCAGTGTGCCGCCTTGGGCTCTGCATGCAAGAAGTGTTCTGAAGGGCCTACACGGCTGCTTGTTGCTCAGCAGGCAGAGAGGAGACGTGCGGGGGATCCGTGTGGTAGCATGGGAAAAGGTGCGGAGGTCAGAGTGCTTGGAGTCCTGAAAGCTATCCTCGCGTTCCATTGAAGCACAACAACGGTGGAGACCTCATGGAAACCGAGGCACGCAGAGCTTGCCCATTGGAAACTTAGGCACTACCCTGAGGCTCAGGGTGGCCTTGCGCTTTCCCAGGAGGAAGGAGGTCTGCGGGATTAACTCTCCTCCAGCGTGACAGGAACCCTGTTCTTCGGTAGAAAGTGCTCGTTTGCTACGCAAGCGTACCTGCGGAGGCTATAACCTGGGCAACTTCAAGGTTTGGCAAGCAGCCCCTGAGACACTACAATCCAAGCTTCCAAAGGGAAAAGGCTGCTTTTGTCGGCAGAGCCAACCAACCCTTGTTAGCACCCAGTATAAGTACCTGCAGTACGGGAGCTGCGAAGGGAAACAAACGGGACACACTGGGCACCTGAGAAGCTCCCCTCGACACTTGCAAGCAGCCTGTTTCTCTGGGGAAACATACTCGTTTCCTCCCCGGGCGTGCCTGCAGTGAGTAGAAGCTGGGCCTTCCTAGGGTTTCGCAAACAGCTCCTAGGCTACAAGAATCCACATTTCCAAAGGGGAAAAGACTGCTTTTGGAATCAGGGACACCTATACTAGTTCAAAGCAAACATGAGTACCTGCAGTAGTGGAGCTGCCGAGGGAGAGCATGGCGAAACCCTGGCAACTTCGCTAAGTATCTTTTACTGTGCAGGCTTCGAAGTGTGGCAAGATCCCTGAAGGAGGCCTGGTCTGAGCGAGGCCTAGTTGGCTCTACCTCTTCCGTGGGCCTAGCAGGGTAAAGGAGGAAGAGTGCTCTTTGCTCAGCTTGGACCTCACTTAGACGTCCTGCTAAACCAACGAGCCAGTCGGTGTGAGCTCCTGGATGGAAGGCTGAGCAGAGTGATTTTCAGAGTGCAGGTAGGGCCCTGGTCCTCACTGAGTCCACGTCTCCCAGCTCATGAAACCGGCTCAGATTGTCTTCGTGAGGTGGGTAAGCTCCGACAACCTAGGTTTCCAAAGGAAGACAGAGAGCAGTGTCCCGCCTTGGTCTCTGCATGCAAGCAGTGTTCTGAAGGGCCTACACGGCTGCTTGTTGCTCAGCAGGCAGAGAGGAGACGTGGGGGGAATCCGTGTGGTAGCATGGGAAACGGTGCGGAGGCCAGAGTGCTTGGAGTCCTGAAAGCTATCCTCGCGTTCCATTGAAGCACAACAACGGTGGAGACCTCATGGAAACCGAGTCACGCAGAGCTTGCCCGTTGGAAACTTAGGCACTACCCTGAGGCTCAGGGTGGCCTTGCGCTTTCCCAGGAGGAACGAGGTCTGCGGGATTAACTCTCCTCCAGCGTGACAGGAACCCTGTTCTTCGGTAGAAAGTGCTCGATTGCTACGCAAGCGTACCTGCGGAGGCTATAACCTGGGCAACTTCAAGGTTTGGCAAGCAGCCCCTGAGACACTACAATCCAAGCTTCCAAAGGGAAAAGGCTGCTTTTGTCGGCAGAGCCAACCAACTCTTGTTAGCACCCAGCATAAGTACCTGCAGTACGGGAGCTGCGAAGGGAAACAAACGGACACACTGGGCACCTGAGAAGCTCTTCTCGACACTTGCAAGCAGCCTGTTTCTCTGGGGAAACATACTCGTTTCCTGCCCGGGCGTGCCTGCAGTGAGTAGAAGCTGGGACTTCCTAGGGTTTCGCAAACAGCTCCTAGGCTACAAAAATCCACATTTCCAAAGGGGAAAAGACTGCTTTTTGAAGCAGGGCCACCTATCCTAGTTCACAGCAAACATGAGTCCCTGCAGTAGTGGAGCTGCCGAGGGAGAGCATGGCGAAACCCTGGCAACTTCGCTAAGTGTCTTTTACTGTGCAGGCTTCGAAGTGTGGCAAGATCCCTGAAGGAGGCCTGGTCTGATCAAGGCCTAGTTAGCTCTACCTCTTCCGTGGGCCTAGCAGGGTAAAGGAGGAAGAGTGCTCTTTGCTCAGCTTGGACCTCACTTAGACGTCCTGCTAAACCAACGAGCCAGTCGGTGTGAGCTCCTGGATGGAAGGCTGAGCAGAGTGATTTTCTGAGTGCAGGTAGGGCCCTGGTCCTCACTGAGTCCACGTCTCCCAGCTCATGAGAACGGCTCAGACTGTCTTCGTGAGCTGGGACAAGCTGCGACCACCTAGGTTTCCAAAGGAAGACAGAGAGCAGTGTGCCGCCTTGGGTTCTGCATGCAAGAAGGGTTCTGAAGGGCCTACACGGCTGCTTGTTGCTCAGCAGGCAGAGAGGAGACGTGGGGGGATCTGTGTGGTAGCATGGGAAATGGTGCGGAGGTCAGAGTGCTTGGAGTCCTGAAAGCTATCCTCGCGTTCCATTGAAGCACAACAACGATGGAGACCTCATGGAAACCGAGGCACGCAGAGCTTGCCCTGTGGAAACTTAGGCACTACCCTGAGGCTCAGGGTGGCCTTGCGCTTTCCCAGGAGGAACGAGGTCTGCAGGATTAACTCTCCTGTAGCGTGATAGGAACGCTGTTCATCGGGTGAAAGTGCTCGTTTGCTACACAAGCGTACCTACGGAGGCTATAACCTGGGCAACTTCAAGTTTTGGCAAGCAGCCCCTGAGACACTACAATCCAAGCTTCCAAAGGGAAAAGGCTGCTTTTGTCGGCAGAGCCAACGAACCCTTGTTAGCACCCAGCATAAGTACCTGCAGTACGGGAGCTGCGAAGGGAAACAAACGGGACACACTGGGCACCTGAGAAGCTCCCCTCGACACTTGCAAGCAGCCTGTTTCTCTGGGGAAACATACTCGTTTCCTCCCCGGGCGTGCCTGCAGTGAGTAAAAGCTGGGCCTTTCTATGGTTTCGCAAACAGCTCCTAGGCTACAAGAATCCACCTTTCCAAAGGGGAAAAGACTGCTTTTTGAAGTGGGCCACCTATCCTAGTTCACAGCAAACATGAGTCCCTGCAGTAGTGGAGCTGCCGAGGGAGAGCATGGTGAAACCCTGGCAACTTCGCTAAGTATCTTTTACTGTGCAGGCTTCGAAGTGTGGCAAGATCCCTGAAGGAGGGCTGGCCTGAGCGAGGCCTAGTTGGCTCTACCTCTTCCGTGGGCCTAGCAGGGTAAAGGAGGAAGTGTGTTCTTTGCTCAGCTTGGACCTCACTTAGACGTCCTGCTAAACCAACGAGCCAGTCGGTGTGAGCTCCTGGATGGAAGGCTGAGCAGAGTGATTTTCTGAGTGTAGGTAGGGCCCTGGTCCTCACTGAGTCCACGTTCCCCAGCTCATGAGACCGGCTCAGACTGTCTTGGTGAGCTGGGTAAGCTGCGACAACCTAGGTTTCCAAAGGAAGACAGAGAGCAGTGTGCCGCCTTGGGCTCGTCATGCAGAAGTGTTCCGAAGGGCCTACACGGCTGCTTGTTGCTCAGCAGGCAGAGAGGAGACGTGGGGGGGATCCGTGTGGTAGCATGGGAAACGGTGCGGAGGTCAGAGTGCTTGGAGTCCTGAAAGCTATCCTCGCGTTCCATTGAAGCACAACAACGGTGGAGACCTCATGGAAACCGAGGCACGCAGAGCTTGCCCGTTGGAAACTTAGGCACTACCCTGAGGCTCAGGGTGGCCTTGCGCTTTCCCAGGAGGAACGAGGTCTGCAGGATTAACTCTCCTCCAGCGTGACAGGAACCCTGTTCCTCGGGTGAAAGTGCTCGTTTGCTACTCAAGCGTACCTGCGGAGGCTATAACCTGGGCAACTTCAAGGTTTGGCAAGCAGCCCCTGAGACACTACAATCCAAGCTTCCAAAGGGAAAAGGCTGCTTTTGTCGGCAGAGCCAACCAACTCTTTTTAGCACCCAGCATAAGTACCTGCAGTACGGGAGCTGCGAAGGGAAACAAACGGGACACACTGGGCACCTGAGAAGCTCTTCTCGACACTTGCAAGCAGCCTGTTTCTCTGGGGAAACATACTCGTTTCCTGCCCGGGCGTGCCTGCAGTGAGTAGAAGCTGGGCCTTCCTAGGGTTTCGCAAACAGCTCCGAGGCTCAAAGAATCCACATTTCCAAAGGGGAAAAGACTGCTTTTTGAAGCAGGGCCACCTATCCTCGTTCACAGCAAACATGAGTCCCTGCAGTAGTGGAGCTGCCGAGGGAGAGCATGGCGAAACCATGGCAACTTCGCTAAGTATCTTTTACTGTGCAGGCTTCGAACTGTGGCAAGATGCCTGAAGGAGGGATGGCCTGAGTGAGGCCTAGTTGGCTCTACCTCTTCCGGGGGCCTAGCAGGGTAAAGGAGGAATTGTGCTCTTGCTCAGCTTGGACCTCACTTAGACGTCCTGCTAAACCAACGAGCCAGTCGGTGTGAGCTCCTGGATGGAAGGCTGAGCAGAGTGATTTTCTGAGTGCACGTATGGCCCTGCTCCTCATTGAGTTCACGTTCCTCAGCACATGAGACCGGCTCAGACTGTCTTCGTAGCTGGGGCAAGCTGCAACAACCTAGGTTTCCAAAGGAAGACAGAGAGCAGTGTGCCGCCTTGGGCTCTGCATGCAAGAAGGGTTCTGAAGGGCCTACACGGCTGCTTGTTGCTCAGCAGGCAGAGAGGAGACGTGGGGGGGATCCGTGTTGTAGCGTGGGAAACGGTGCGGAGGCCAGAGTGCTTGGATTCCTGAGAGCTATCCTCGCTTTCCATTGAGGCACAACAAAGGTGGAGACCTCATGGAAACCGAGGCACGCAGAGCTTGCCCGGAGTAAACTCAGGCACTACCCTGAGGCTCACGGTGGCCTTGCGCTTTCCCAGGAGGAACGAGGTCTGCAGGATTAACTCTCCTGCAGCGTGATAGGAACGCTGTTCATCGGGTGAAAGTGCTCGTTTGCTACGCAAGCGTACCTGCGGAGGCTATAACCTGGGCAACTTCAAGGTTTGGCAAGCAGCCCCTGAGACACTACAATCCAAGCTTCCAAAGGGAAAAGGCTGCTTTTGTCGGCAGAGCCAACCAACCCTTGTTAGCACCCAGCATAAGTACCTGCAGTACGGGAGCTGCGAAGGGAAACAAACGGGACACACTGGGCACCTGAGAAGCTCCCCTCGACACTTGCAAGCAGCCTGTTTCTCTGGGGATACATACTCGTTTCCTGCCCGGGCGTGCCTGCAGTGAGTAAAAGCTGGGCCTTCCTAGGGTTTCGCAAACAGCTCCTAGGCTACAAGAATCCACATTTCCAAAGGGGAAAAGACTGCTTTTGGAAGCAGGGACACCTATACTAGTTCAAAGCAAACATGAGTACCTGCAGTAGTGGAGCTGCCGAGGGAGAGCATGGCGAAACCCTGGCAACTTCGCTAAGTATCTTTTACTGTGCAGGCTTCGAAGTGTGGCAAGATCCCTGAAGGAGGCCTGGTCTGAGCGAGGCCTAGTTGGCTCTACCTCTTCCGTGGGCCTAGCAGGGTAAAGGAGGAAGAGTGCTCTTTGCTCAGCTTGGACCTCACTTAGACGTCCTGCTAAACCAACGAGCCAGTCGGTGTGAGCTCCTGGATGGAAGGCTGAGCAGAGTGATTTTCAGAGTGCAGGTAGGGCCCTGGTCCTCACTGAGTCCACGTTCCCCAGCTCATGAAACCGGCTCAGACTGTCTTTGTGAGGTGGGTAAGCTCCGACAACCTAGGTTTCCAAAGGAAGACAGAGAGCAGTGTCCCTCCTTGGTCTCTGCATGCAAGCAGTGTTCTGAAGGGCCTACACGGCTGCTTGTTGCTCAGCAGGCAGAGAGGAGACCTGGGGGGATCTGTGTGGTAGCATGGGAAATGGTGCGGAGGTCAGAGTGCTTGGAGTCCTGAAAGCTATCCTCGCGTTCCATTGAGGCACAACCACGGTGGAGACCTCATGGAAACCGAGGCACGCAGAGCTTGCACGGAGCAAACTTAGGCACTACCCTGAGGCTCAGGGTGGCCTTGCGCTTTCCCAGGAGGAACGAGGTCTGCGGGATTAACTCTCCTCCAGCGTGACAGGAACCCTGTTCTTCGGTAGAAAGTGCTCGTTTGCTACGCAAGCGTACCTGCGGAGGCTATAACCTGGGCAACTTCAAGGTTTGGCAAGCAGCCCCTGAGACACTACAATCCAAGCTTCCAAAGGGAAAAGGCTGCTTTTGTCGGCAGAGCCAACCAACTCTTGTTAGCACCCAGCATAAGTACCTGCAGTACGGGAGCTGCGAAGGGAAACAAACGGGACACACTGGGCACCTGAGAAGCTCTTCTCGACACTTGCAAGCAGCCTGTTTCTCTGGGGAAACATACTCGTTTCCTGCCCGGGCGTGCCTGCAGTGAGTAGAAGCTGGGACTTCCTAGGGTTTCGCAAACAGCTCCTAGGCTACAAAAATCCACATTTCCAATGGGGAAAAGACTGCTTTTTGAAGCAGGGCCACCTATCCTCGTTCACAGCAAACATGAGTCCCTACAGTAGTGGAGCTGCCGAGGTAGAGCATGGCGAAACCCTGGCAACTTCGCTAAGTATCTTTTACTGTGCAGGCTTCGAACTGTGGCAAGATCCCTGAAGGAGGGATGGCCTGAGCGAGGCCTAGTAGTCTCTACCTCTTCCGGGGGCCTAGCAGGGTAAAGGAGGAATTGTGCTCTTGCTCAGCTTGGACTTCCCTTAGACGTCCTGTTAAACCAACGAGACAGCCGGTGTCAGTTCCTGGATGGAAGGCTGAGCAGAGTGATTTTCTGAGTGCAGGTAGGGCCCTGGTCCTCACTGAGTCCCCGTTCCCCAGCTCATGAAACCGGCTCAGACTGTCTTCGTGGGCTGGGTAAGCTCCGACAACCTAGGTTTCCAAAGGAAGACAGAGAGCAGTGTCCCGCCTTGGGCTCTGCATGCAAGAAGTGTTCTGAAGGGCCTACACGGCTGCTTGTTCCTCAGCAGGCAGAGAGGAGACGTGGGAGGGATCCGTGTGGTAACATGGGAAACGGTGCGGAGGCCAGAGTGCTTGCAGTCCTGAAAGCTATCCTCGCGTTCCACTGAAGCACAACAACGGTGGAGACCTCATGGAAACCGAGGCACGCAGAGCTTGCACGGAGCAAACTTAGGCACTACCCTGAGGCTCAGGGTGGCCTTGCGCTTTCCCAGGAGGAACGAGGTCTGCAGGATTAACTCTCCTGTAGCGTGATAGGAACGCTGTTCATCGGTAGAAAGTGCTCGATTGCTACGCAAGCGTACCTGCGGAGGCTATAACCTGGGCAACTTCAAGGTTTGACAAGCAGCCCCTGAGACACTACAATCCAAGCTTCCAAAGGGAAAAGGCTGCTTTTGTCGGCAGAGCCAACCAACTCTTGTTAGCACCCAGCATAAGTACCTGCAGTACGGGAGCTGCGAAGGGAAACAAACGGACACACTGGGCACCTGAGAAGCTCTTCTCGACACTTGCAAGCAGCCTGTTTCTCTGGGGAAACATACTCGTTTCCTGCCCGGGCGTGCCTGCAGTGAGTAGAAGCTGGGACTTCCTAGGGTTTCGCAAACAGCTCCTAGGCTACAAAAATCCACATTTCCAAAGGGGAAAAGACTGCTTTTTGAAGCAGGGCCACCTATCCTAGTTCACAGCAAACATGAGTCCCTGCAGTAGTGGAGCTGCCGAGGGAGAGCATGGCGAAACCCTGGCAACTTCGCTAAGTGTCTTTTACTGTGCAGGCTTCGAAGTGTGGCAAGATCCCTGAAGGAGGCCTGGTCTGATCAAGGCCTAGTTAGCTCTACCTCTTCCGTGGGCCTAGCAGGGTAAAGGAGGAAGAGTGCTCTTTGCTCAGCTTGGACCTCACTTAGACGTCCTGCTAAACCAACGAGCCAGTCGGTGTGAGCTCCTGGATGGAAGGCTGAGCAGAGTGATTTTCTGAGTGCAGGTAGGGCCCTGGTCCTCACTGAGTCCACGTCTCCCAGCTCATGAGAACGGCTCAGACTGTCTTCGTGAGCTGGGACAAGCTGCGACCACCTAGGTTTCCAAAGGAAGACAGAGAGCAGTGTGCCGCCTTGGGTTCTGCATGCAAGAAGGGTTCTGAAGGGCCTACACGGCTGCTTGTTGCTCAGCAGGCAGAGAGGAGACGTGGGGGGATCTGTGTGGTAGCATGGGAAATGGTGCGGAGGTCAGAGTGCTTGGAGTCCTGAAAGCTATCCTCGCGTTCCATTGAAGCACAACAACGATGGAGACCTCATGGAAACCGAGGCACGCAGAGCTTGCCCTGTGGAAACTTAGGCACTACCCTGAGGCTCAGGGTGGCCTTGCGCTTTCCCAGGAGGAACGAGGTCTGCAGGATTAACTCTCCTGTAGCGTGATAGGAACGCTGTTCATCGGGTGAAAGTGCTCGTTTGCTACACAAGCGTACCTACGGAGGCTATAACCTGGGCAACTTCAAGTTTTGGCAAGCAGCCCCTGAGACACTACAATCCAAGCTTCCAAAGGGAAAAGGCTGCTTTTGTCGGCAGAGCCAACGAACCCTTGTTAGCACCCAGCATAAGTACCTGCAGTACGGGAGCTGCGAAGGGAAACAAACGGGACACACTGGGCACCTGAGAAGCTCCCCTCGACACTTGCAAGCAGCCTGTTTCTCTGGGGAAACATACTCGTTTCCTCCCCGGGCGTGCCTGCAGTGAGTAAAAGCTGGGCCTTTCTATGGTTTCGCAAACAGCTCCTAGGCTACAAGAATCCACCTTTCCAAAGGGGAAAAGACTGCTTTTTGAAGTGGGCCACCTATCCTAGTTCACAGCAAACATGAGTCCCTGCAGTAGTGGAGCTGCCGAGGGAGAGCATGGCGAAACCCTGGCAACTTCGCTAAGTATCTTTTACTGTGCAGGCTTCGAAGTGTGGCAAGATCCCTGAAGGAGGGCTGGCCTGAGCGAGGCCTAGTTGGCTCTACCTCTTCCGTGGGCCTAGCAGGGTAAAGGAGGAAGTGTGTTCTTTGCTCAGCTTGGACCTCACTTAGACGTCCTGCTAAACCAACGAGCCAGTCGGTGTGAGCTCCTGGATGGAAGGCTGAGCAGAGTGATTTTCTGAGTGTAGGTAGGGCCCTGGTCCTCACTGAGTCCACGTTCCCCAGCTCATGAGACCGGCTCAGACTGTCTTCGTGAGCTGGGTAAGCTGCGACAACCTAGGTTTCCAAAGGAAGACAGAGAGCAGTGTGCCGCCTTGGGCTCGTCATGCAGAAGTGTTCCGAAGGGCCTACACGGCTGCTTGTTGCTCAGCAGGCAGAGAGGAGACGTGGGGGGGATCCGTGTGGTAGCATGGGAAACGGTGCGGAGGTCAGAGTGCTTGGAGTCCTGAAAGCTATCCTCGCGTTCCATTAAAGCACAACAACGGTGGAGACCTCATGGAAACCGAGGCACGCAGAGCTTGCACGGAGCAAACTTAGGCACTACCCTGAGGCTCAGGGTGGACTTGCGCTTTCCCAGGAGGAACGAGGTCTGCGGGATTAACTCTCCTCCAGCGTGACAGGAACCCTGTTCATCGGTAGAAAGTGCTCGTTTGCTACACAAGCGTACCTGCGGAGGCTATAACCTGGGCAACTTCAAGGTTTGGCAAGCAGCCCCTGAGACACTACAATCCAAGCTTCCAAAAGGAAAAGGCTGCTTTTGTCGGCAGAGCCAACCAAGCCTTGTTAGCACCCAGCATAAGTACCTGCAGTACGGGAGCTGAGAAGGGAAACAAACGGGAAACACTGGGCACCTGAGAAGCTCCGCTCGACACTTGCAAGCAGCCTGTTTCTCTGGGGAAACATACTCGTTTCCTCCCCGGGCGTGCCTGCCGTGAGTAGAAGCTGGGCCTTCCTAGGGTTTTGCAAACAGCTCCGAGGCTACAAGAATCCACATTTCCAAAGGGGAAAAGACTGCTTTTGGAAGTGGGCCACCTATCCTAGTTCACAGCAAACATGAGTCCCTGCAGTAGTGGAGCTGCCGAGGGAGAGCATGGCGAAACCCTGGCAACTTCGCTAAATAACTTTTACTGTGCAGGCTTCGAACTGTGGCAAGATCCCTGAAGGAGGGCTGGCCTGAGCGAGGCCTAGTTGGCTCTACCTCTTCCGTGGGCCTAGCAGGGTAAAGGAGGAAGTGTGTTCTTTGCTCAGCTTGGACCTCACTTAGACGTCCTGCTAAACCAACGAGCCAGTCGGTGTGAGCTCCTGGATGGAAGGCTGAGCAGAGTGATTTTCTGAGTGCAGGTAGGGCCCTGGTCCTCACTGAGTCCACTTTCCCCAGCTCATGAGAGCGGCTCAGACTGTCTTGGTGAGCTGGGTAAGCTGCGACAACCTAGGTTTCCAAAGGAAGACAGAGAGCAGTGTGCCGCCTTGGGCTCTGCATGCAAGAAGTGTTCTGAAGGGCCTACACGGCTGCTTGTTGCTCAGCAGGCAGAGAGGAGACGTGCGGGGGATCCGTGTGGTAGCATGGGAAAAGGTGCGGAGGTCAGAGTGCTTGGAGTCCTGAAAGCTATCCTCGCGTTCCATTGAAGCACAACAACGGTGGAGACCTCATGGAAACCGAGGCACGCAGAGCTTGCCCATTGGAAACTTAGGCACTACCCTGAGGCTCAGGGTGGCCTTGCGCTTTCCCAGGAGGAAGGAGGTCTGCGGGATTAACTCTCCTCCAGCGTGACAGGAACCCTGTTCTTCGGTAGAAAGTGCTCGTTTGCTACGCAAGCGTACCTGCGGAGGCTATAACCTGGGCAACTTCAAGGTTTGGCAAGCAGCCCCTGAGACACTACAATCCAAGCTTCCAAAGGGAAAAGGCTGCTTTTGTCGGCAGAGCCAACCAACCCTTGTTAGCACCCAGTATAAGTACCTGCAGTACGGGAGCTGCGAAGGGAAACAAACGGGACACACTGGGCACCTGAGAAGCTCCCCTCGACACTTGCAAGCAGCCTGTTTCTCTGGGGAAACATACTCGTTTCCTCCCCGGGCGTGCCTGCAGTGAGTAGAAGCTGGGCCTTCCTAGGGTTTCGCAAACAGCTCCTAGGCTACAAGAATCCACATTTCCAAAGGGGAAAAGACTGCTTTTGGAAGCAGGGACACCTATACTAGTTCAAAGCAAACATGAGTACCTGCAGTAGTGGAGCTGCCGAGGGAGAGCATGGCGAAACCCTGGCAACTTCGCTAAGTATCTTTTACTGTGCAGGCTTCGAACTGTGGCAAGATCCCTGAAGGAGGGATGGCCTGAGCGAGGCCTAGTTGGCTCTACCTCTTCCGTGGGCCTAGCAGGGTAAAGGAGGAAGAGTGCTCTTTGCTCAGCTTGGACCTCACTTAGACGTCCTGCTAAACCAACGAGCCAGTCGGTGTGAGCTCCTGGATGGAAGGCTGAGCAGAGTGATTTTCAGAGTGCAGGTAGGGCCCTGGTCCTCACTGAGTCCATGTTCCCCAGCTCATGAAACCGGCTCAGATTGTCTTCGTGAGGTGGGTAAGCTCCGACAACCTAGGTTTCCAAAGGAAGACAGAGAGCAGTGTCCCGCCTTGGGCTCTGCATGCAAGAAGTGTTCTGAAGGGCCTACACGGCTGCTTGTTCCTCAGCAGGCAGAGAGGAGACGTGGGAGGGATCCGTGTGGTAACATGGGAAACGGTGCGGAGGCCAGAGTGCTTGCAGTCCTGAAAGCTATCCTCGCGTTCCACTGAAGCACAACAACGGTGGAGACCTCATGGAAACCGAGGCACGCAGAGCTTGCACGGAGCAAACTTAGGCACTACCCTGAGGCTCAGGGTGGCCTTGCGCTTTCCCAGGAGGAACGAGGTCTGCAGGATTAACTCTCCTGTAGCGTGATAGGAACGCTGTTCATCGGTAGAAAGTGCTCGATTGCTACGCAAGCGTACCTGCGGAGGCTATAACCTGGGCAACTTCAAGGTTTGACAAGCAGCCCCTGAGACACTACAATCCAAGCTTCCAAAGGGAAAAGGCTGCTTTTGTCGGCAGAGCCAACCAACTCTTGTTAGCACCCAGCATAAGTACCTGCAGTACGGGAGCTGCGAAGGGAAACAAACGGACACACTGGGCACCTGAGAAGCTCTTCTCGACACTTGCAAGCAGCCTGTTTCTCTGGGGAAACATACTCGTTTCCTGCCCGGGCGTGCCTGCAGTGAGTAGAAGCTGGGACTTCCTAGGGTTTCGCAAACAGCTCCTAGGCTACAAAAATCCACATTTCCAAAGGGGAAAAGACTGCTTTTTGAAGCAGGGCCACCTATCCTAGTTCACAGCAAACATGAGTCCCTGCAGTAGTGGAGCTGCCGAGGGAGAGCATGGCGAAACCCTGGCAACTTCGCTAAGTGTCTTTTACTGTGCAGGCTTCGAAGTGTGGCAAGATCCCTGAAGGAGGCCTGGTCTGATCAAGGCCTAGTTAGCTCTACCTCTTCCGTGGGCCTAGCAGGGTAAAGGAGGAAGAGTGCTCTTTGCTCAGCTTGGACCTCACTTAGACGTCCTGCTAAACCAACGAGCCAGTCGGTGTGAGCTCCTGGATGGAAGGCTGAGCAGAGTGATTTTCTGAGTGCAGGTAGGGCCCTGGTCCTCACTGAGTCCACGTCTCCCAGCTCATGAGAACGGCTCAGACTGTCTTCGTGAGCTGGGACAAGCTGCGACCACCTAGGTTTCCAAAGGAAGACAGAGAGCAGTGTGCCGCCTTGGGTTCTGCATGCAAGAAGGGTTCTGAAGGGCCTACACGGCTGCTTGTTGCTCAGCAGGCAGAGAGGAGACGTGGGGGGATCTGTGTGGTAGCATGGGAAATGGTGCGGAGGTCAGAGTGCTTGGAGTCCTGAAAGCTATCCTCGCGTTCCATTGAAGCACAACAACGATGGAGACCTCATGGAAACCGAGGCACGCAGAGCTTGCCCTGTGGAAACTTAGGCACTACCCTGAGGCTCAGGGTGGCCTTGCGCTTTCCCAGGAGGAACGAGGTCTGCAGGATTAACTCTCCTGTAGCGTGATAGGAACGCTGTTCATCGGGTGAAAGTGCTCGTTTGCTACACAAGCGTACCTACGGAGGCTATAACCTGGGCAACTTCAAGTTTTGGCAAGCAGCCCCTGAGACACTACAATCCAAGCTTCCAAAGGGAAAAGGCTGCTTTTGTCGGCAGAGCCAACGAACCCTTGTTAGCACCCAGCATAAGTACCTGCAGTACGGGAGCTGCGAAGGGAAACAAACGGGACACACTGGGCACCTGAGAAGCTCCCCTCGACACTTGCAAGCAGCCTGTTTCTCTGGGGAAACATACTCGTTTCCTCCCCGGGCGTGCCTGCAGTGAGTAAAAGCTGGGCCTTTCTATGGTTTCGCAAACAGCTCCTAGGCTACAAGAATCCACCTTTCCAAAGGGGAAAAGACTGCTTTTTGAAGTGGGCCACCTATCCTAGTTCACAGCAAACATGAGTCCCTGCAGTAGTGGAGCTGCCGAGGGAGAGCATGGCGAAACCCTGGCAACTTCGCTAAGTATCTTTTACTGTGCAGGCTTCGAAGTGTGGCAAGATCCCTGAAGGAGGGCTGGCCTGAGCGAGGCCTAGTTGGCTCTACCTCTTCCGTGGGCCTAGCAGGGTAAAGGAGGAAGTGTGTTCTTTGCTCAGCTTGGACCTCACTTAGACGTCCTGCTAAACCAACGAGCCAGTCGGTGTGAGCTCCTGGATGGAAGGCTGAGCAGAGTGATTTTCTGAGTGTAGGTAGGGCCCTGGTCCTCACTGAGTCCACGTTCCCCAGCTCATGAGACCGGCTCAGACTGTCTTGGTGAGCTGGGTAAGCTGCGACAACCTAGGTTTCCAAAGGAAGACAGAGAGCAGTGTGCCGCCTTGGGCTCGTCATGCAGAAGTGTTCCGAAGGGCCTACACGGCTGCTTGTTGCTCAGCAGGCAGAGAGGAGACGTGGGGGGGATCCGTGTGGTAGCATGGGAAACGGTGCGGAGGTCAGAGTGCTTGGAGTCCTGAAAGCTATCCTCGCGTTCCATTGAAGCACAACAACGGTGGAGACCTCATGGAAACCGAGGCACGCAGAGCTTGCCCGTTGGAAACTTAGGCACTACCCTGAGGCTCAGGGTGGCCTTGCGCTTTCCCAGGAGGAACGAGGTCTGCAGGATTAACTCTCCTCCAGCGTGACAGGAACCCTGTTCCTCGGGTGAAAGTGCTCGTTTGCTACTCAAGCGTACCTGCGGAGGCTATAACCTGGGCAACTTCAAGGTTTGGCAAGCAGCCCCTGAGACACTACAATCCAAGCTTCCAAAGGGAAAAGGCTGCTTTTGTCGGCAGAGCCAACCAACTCTTTTTAGCACCCAGCATAAGTACCTGCAGTACGGGAGCTGCGAAGGGAAACAAACGGGACACACTGGGCACCTGAGAAGCTCTTCTCGACACTTGCAAGCAGCCTGTTTCTCTGGGGAAACATACTCGTTTCCTGCCCGGGCGTGCCTGCAGTGAGTAGAAGCTGGGCCTTCCTAGGGTTTCGCAAACAGCTCCGAGGCTCAAAGAATCCACATTTCCAAAGGGGAAAAGACTGCTTTTTGAAGCAGGGCCACCTATCCTCGTTCACAGCAAACATGAGTCCCTGCAGTAGTGGAGCTGCCGAGGGAGAGCATGGCGAAACCATGGCAACTTCGCTAAGTATCTTTTACTGTGCAGGCTTCGAACTGTGGCAAGATGCCTGAAGGAGGGATGGCCTGAGTGAGGCCTAGTTGGCTCTACCTCTTCCGGGGGCCTAGCAGGGTAAAGGAGGAATTGTGCTCTTGCTCAGCTTGGACCTCACTTAGACGTCCTGCTAAACCAACGAGCCAGTCGGTGTGAGCTCCTGGATGGAAGGCTGAGCAGAGTGATTTTCTGAGTGCACGTATGGCCCTGCTCCTCATTGAGTTCACGTTCCTCAGCACATGAGACCGGCTCAGACTGTCTTCGTAGCTGGGGCAAGCTGCAACAACCTAGGTTTCCAAAGGAAGACAGAGAGCAGTGTGCCGCCTTGGGCTCTGCATGCAAGAAGGGTTCTGAAGGGCCTACACGGCTGCTTGTTGCTCAGCAGGCAGAGAGGAGACGTGGGGGGGATCCGTGTTGTAGCGTGGGAAACGGTGCGGAGGCCAGAGTGCTTGGATTCCTGAGAGCTATCCTCGCTTTCCATTGAGGCACAACAAAGGTGGAGACCTCATGGAAACCGAGGCACGCAGAGCTTGCCCGGAGTAAACTCAGGCACTACCCTGAGGCTCACGGTGGCCTTGCGCTTTCCCAGGAGGAACGAGGTCTGCAGGATTAACTCTCCTGCAGCGTGATAGGAACGCTGTTCATCGGGTGAAAGTGCTCGTTTGCTACGCAAGCGTACCTGCGGAGGCTATAACCTGGGCAACTTCAAGGTTTGGCAAGCAGCCCCTGAGACACTACAATCCAAGCTTCCAAAGGGAAAAGGCTGCTTTTGTCGGCAGAGCCAACCAACCCTTGTTAGCACCCAGCATAAGTACCTGCAGTACGGGAGCTGCGAAGGGAAACAAACGGGACACACTGGGCACCTGAGAAGCTCCCCTCGACACTTGCAAGCAGCCTGTTTCTCTGGGGAAACATACTCGTTTCCTGCCCGGGCGTGCCTGCAGTGAGTAAAAGCTGGGCCTTCCTAGGGTTTCGCAAACAGCTCCTAGGCTACAAGAATCCACATTTCCAAAGGGGAAAAGACTGCTTTTGGAAGCAGGGACACCTATACTAGTTCAAAGCAAACATGAGTACCTGCAGTAGTGGAGCTGCCGAGGGAGAGCATGGCGAAACCCTGGCAACTTCGCTAAGTATCTTTTACTGTGCAGGCTTCGAAGTGTGGCAAGATCCCTGAAGGAGGCCTGGTCTGAGCGAGGCCTAGTTGGCTCTACCTCTTCCGTGGGCCTAGCAGGGTAAAGGAGGAAGAGTGCTCTTTGCTCAGCTTGGACCTCACTTAGACGTCCTGCTAAACCAACGAGCCAGTCGGTGTGAGCTCCTGGATGGAAGGCTGAGCAGAGTGATTTTCAGAGTGCAGGTAGGGCCCTGGTCCTCACTGAGTCCACGTTCCCCAGCTCATGAAACCGGCTCAGACTGTCTTTGTGAGGTGGGTAAGCTCCGACAACCTAGGTTTCCAAAGGAAGACAGAGAGCAGTGTCCCTCCTTGGTCTCTGCATGCAAGCAGTGTTCTGAAGGGCCTACACGGCTGCTTGTTGCTCAGCAGGCAGAGAGGAGACCTGGGGGGATCTGTGTGGTAGCATGGGAAATGGTGCGGAGGTCAGAGTGCTTGGAGTCCTGAAAGCTATCCTCGCGTTCCATTGAGGCACAACCACGGTGGAGACCTCATGGAAACCGAGGCACGCAGAGCTTGCACGGAGCAAACTTAGGCACTACCCTGAGGCTCAGGGTGGCCTTGCGCTTTCCCAGGAGGAACGAGGTCTGCGGGATTAACTCTCCTCCAGCGTGACAGGAACCCTGTTCTTCGGTAGAAAGTGCTCGTTTGCTACGCAAGCGTACCTGCGGAGGCTATAACCTGGGCAACTTCAAGGTTTGGCAAGCAGCCCCTGAGACACTACAATCCAAGCTTCCAAAGGGAAAAGGCTGCTTTTGTCGGCAGAGCCAACCAACTCTTGTTAGCACCCAGCATAAGTACCTGCAGTACGGGAGCTGCGAAGGGAAACAAACGGGACACACTGGGCACCTGAGAAGCTCTTCTCGACACTTGCAAGCAGCCTGTTTCTCTGGGGAAACATACTCGTTTCCTGCCCGGGCGTGCCTGCAGTGAGTAGAAGCTGGGACTTCCTAGGGTTTCGCAAACAGCTCCTAGGCTACAAAAATCCACATTTCCAATGGGGAAAAGACTGCTTTTTGAAGCAGGGCCACCTATCCTCGTTCACAGCAAACATGAGTCCCTACAGTAGTGGAGCTGCCGAGGTAGAGCATGGCGAAACCCTGGCAACTTCGCTAAGTATCTTTTACTGTGCAGGCTTCGAACTGTGGCAAGATCCCTGAAGGAGGGATGGCCTGAGCGAGGCCTAGTAGTCTCTACCTCTTCCGGGGGCCTAGCAGGGTAAAGGAGGAATTGTGCTCTTGCTCAGCTTGGACTTCCCTTAGACGTCCTGTTAAACCAACGAGACAGCCGGTGTCAGTTCCTGGATGGAAGGCTGAGCAGAGTGATTTTCTGAGTGCAGGTAGGGCCCTGGTCCTCACTGAGTCCCCGTTCCCCAGCTCATGAAACCGGCTCAGACTGTCTTCGTGAGCTGGGTAAGCTCCGACAACCTAGGTTTCCAAAGGAAGACAGAGAGCAGTGTCCCGCCTTGGGCTCTGCATGCAAGAAGTGTTCTGAAGGGCCTACACGGCTGCTTGTTCCTCAGCAGGCAGAGAGGAGACGTGGGAGGGATCCGTGTGGTAACATGGGAAACGGTGCGGAGGCCAGAGTGCTTGCAGTCCTGAAAGCTATCCTCGCGTTCCACTGAAGCACAACAACGGTGGAGACCTCATGGAAACCGAGGCACGCAGAGCTTGCACGGAGCAAACTTAGGCACTACCCTGAGGCTCAGGGTGGCCTTGCGCTTTCCCAGGAGGAACGAGGTCTGCAGGATTAACTCTCCTGTAGCGTGATAGGAACGCTGTTCATCGGTAGAAAGTGCTCGATTGCTACGCAAGCGTACCTGCGGAGGCTATAACCTGGGCAACTTCAAGGTTTGACAAGCAGCCCCTGAGACACTACAATCCAAGCTTCCAAAGGGAAAAGGCTGCTTTTGTCGGCAGAGCCAACCAACTCTTGTTAGCACCCAGCATAAGTACCTGCAGTACGGGAGCTGCGAAGGGAAACAAACGGACACACTGGGCACCTTAGAAGCTCTTCTCGACACTTGCAAGCAGCCTGTTTCTCTGGGGAAACATACTCGTTTCCTGCCCGGGCGTGCCTGCAGTGAGTAGAAGCTGGGACTTCCTAGGGTTTCGCAAACAGCTCCTAGGCTACAAAAATCCACATTTCCAAAGGGGAAAAGACTGCTTTTTGAAGCAGGGCCACCTATCCTAGTTCACAGCAAACATGAGTCCCTGCAGTAGTGGAGCTGCCGAGGGAGAGCATGGCGAAACCCTGGCAACTTCGCTAAGTGTCTTTTACTGTGCAGGCTTCGAAGTGTGGCAAGATCCCTGAAGGAGGCCTGGTCTGATCAAGGCCTAGTTAGCTCTACCTCTTCCGTGGGCCTAGCAGGGTAAAGGAGGAAGAGTGCTCTTTGCTCAGCTTGGACCTCACTTAGACGTCCTGCTAAACCAACGAGCCAGTCGGTGTGAGCTCCTGGATGGAAGGCTGAGCAGAGTGATTTTCTGAGTGCAGGTAGGGCCCTGGTCCTCACTGAGTCCACGTCTCCCAGCTCATGAGAACGGCTCAGACTGTCTTCGTGAGCTGGGACAAGCTGCGACCACCTAGGTTTCCAAAGGAAGACAGAGAGCAGTGTGCCGCCTTGGGTTCTGCATGCAAGAAGGGTTCTGAAGGGCCTACACGGCTGCTTGTTGCTCAGCAGGCAGAGAGGAGACGTGGGGGGATCTGTGTGGTAGCATGGGAAATGGTGCGGAGGTCAGAGTGCTTGGAGTCCTGAAAGCTATCCTCGCGTTCCATTGAAGCACAACAACGATGGAGACCTCATGGAAACCGAGGCACGCAGAGCTTGCCCTGTGGAAACTTAGGCACTACCCTGAGGCTCAGGGTGGCCTTGCGCTTTCCCAGGAGGAACGAGGTCTGCAGGATTAACTCTCCTGTAGCGTGATAGGAACGCTGTTCATCGGGTGAAAGTGCTCGTTTGCTACACAAGCGTACCTACGGAGGCTATAACCTGGGCAACTTCAAGTTTTGGCAAGCAGCCCCTGAGACACTACAATCCAAGCTTCCAAAGGGAAAAGGCTGCTTTTGTCGGCAGAGCCAACGAACCCTTGTTAGCACCCAGCATAAGTACCTGCAGTACGGGAGCTGCGAAGGGAAACAAACGGGACACACTGGGCACCTGAGAAGCTCCCCTCGACACTTGCAAGCAGCCTGTTTCTCTGGGGAAACATACTCGTTTCCTCCCCGGGCGTGCCTGCAGTGAGTAAAAGCTGGGCCTTTCTATGGTTTCGCAAACAGCTCCTAGGCTACAAGAATCCACCTTTCCAAAGGGGAAAAGACTGCTTTTTGAAGTGGGCCACCTATCCTAGTTCACAGCAAACATGAGTCCCTGCAGTAGTGGAGCTGCCGAGGGAGAGCATGGCGAAACCCTGGCAACTTCGCTAAGTATCTTTTACTGTGCAGGCTTCGAAGTGTGGCAAGATCCCTGAAGGAGGGCTGGCCTGAGCGAGGCCTAGTTGGCTCTACCTCTTCCGTGGGCCTAGCAGGGTAAAGGAGGAAGTGTGTTCTTTGCTCAGCTTGGACCTCACTTAGACGTCCTGCTAAACCAACGAGCCAGTCGGTGTGAGCTCCTGGATGGAAGGCTGAGCAGAGTGATTTTCTGAGTGTAGGTAGGGCCCTGGTCCTCACTGAGTCCACGTTCCCCAGCTCATGAGACCGGCTCAGACTGTCTTCGTGAGCTGGGTAAGCTGCGACAACCTAGGTTTCCAAAGGAAGACAGAGAGCAGTGTGCCGCCTTGGGCTCGTCATGCAGAAGTGTTCCGAAGGGCCTACACGGCTGCTTGTTGCTCAGCAGGCAGAGAGGAGACGTGGGGGGGATCCGTGTGGTAGCATGGGAAACGGTGCGGAGGTCAGAGTGCTTGGAGTCCTGAAAGCTATCCTCGCGTTCCATTAAAGCACAACAACGGTGGAGACCTCATGGAAACCGAGGCACGCAGAGCTTGCCCGTTGGAAACTTAGGCACTACCCTGAGGCTCAGGGTGGACTTGCGCTTTCCCAGGAGGAACGAGGTCTGCGGGATTAACTCTCCTCCAGCGTGACAGGAACCCTGTTCATCGGTAGAAAGTGCTCGTTTGCTACACAAGCGTACCTGCGGAGGCTATAACCTGGGCAACTTCAAGGTTTGGCAAGCAGCCCCTGAGACACTACAATCC
This sequence comes from Balaenoptera borealis, assembly GCF_965194805.1. NCBI lineage: Eukaryota > Metazoa > Chordata > Mammalia > Artiodactyla > Balaenopteridae > Balaenoptera > Balaenoptera borealis. The sequence continues at coordinate 107,318 of NW_028122929.1, forward strand.
AAGCTTCCAAAAGGAAAAGGCTGCTTTTGTCGGCAGAGCCAACCAAGCCTTGTTAGCACCCAGCATAAGTACCTGCAGTACGGGAGCTGAGAAGGGAAACAAACGGGAAACACTGGGCACCTGAGAAGCTCCGCTCGACACTTGCAAGCAGCCTGTTTCTCTGGGGAAACATACTCGTTTCCTCCCCGGGCGTGCCTGCCGTGAGTAGAAGCTGGGCCTTCCTAGGGTTTTGCAAACAGCTCCGAGGCTACAAGAATCCACATTTCCAAAGGGGAAAAGACTGCTTTTGGAAGTGGGCCACCTATCCTAGTTCACAGCAAACATGAGTCCCTGCAGTAGTGGAGCTGCCGAGGGAGAGCATGGCGAAACCCTGGCAACTTCGCTAAATAACTTTTACTGTGCAGGCTTCGAAGTGTGGCAAGATCCCTGAAGGAGGGCTGGCCTGAGCGAGGCCTAGTTGGCTCTACCTCTTCCGTGGGCCTAGCAGGGTAAAGGAGGAAGTGTGTTCTTTGCTCAGCTTGGACCTCACTTAGACGTCCTGCTAAACCAACGAGCCAGTCGGTGTGAGCTCCTGGATGGAAGGCTGAGCAGAGTGATTTTCTGAGTGCAGGTAGGGCCCTGGTCCTCACTGAGTCCACTTTCCCCAGCTCATGAGAGCGGCTCAGACTGTCTTGGTGAGCTGGGTAAGCTGCGACAACCTAGGTTTCCAAAGGAAGACAGAGAGCAGTGTGCCGCCTTGGGCTCTGCATGCAAGAAGTGTTCTGAAGGGCCTACACGGCTGCTTGTTGCTCAGCAGGCAGAGAGGAGACGTGCGGGGGATCCGTGTGGTAGCATGGGAAAAGGTGCGGAGGTCAGAGTGCTTGGAGTCCTGAAAGCTATCCTCGCGTTCCATTGAAGCACAACAACGGTGGAGACCTCATGGAAACCGAGGCACGCAGAGCTTGCCCATTGGAAACTTAGGCACTACCCTGAGGCTCAGGGTGGCCTTGCGCTTTCCCAGGAGGAAGGAGGTCTGCGGGATTAACTCTCCTCCAGCGTGACAGGAACCCTGTTCTTCGGTAGAAAGTGCTCGTTTGCTACGCAAGCGTACCTGCGGAGGCTATAACCTGGGCAACTTCAAGGTTTGGCAAGCAGCCCCTGAGACACTACAATCCAAGCTTCCAAAGGGAAAAGGCTGCTTTTGTCGGCAGAGCCAACCAACCCTTGTTAGCACCCAGTATAAGTACCTGCAGTACGGGAGCTGCGAAGGGAAACAAACGGGACACACTGGGCACCTGAGAAGCTCCCCTCGACACTTGCAAGCAGCCTGTTTCTCTGGGGAAACATACTCGTTTCCTCCCCGGGCGTGCCTGCAGTGAGTAGAAGCTGGGCCTTCCTAGGGTTTCGCAAACAGCTCCTAGGCTACAAGAATCCACATTTCCAAAGGGGAAAAGACTGCTTTTGGAAGCAGGGACACCTATACTAGTTCAAAGCAAACATGAGTACCTGCAGTAGTGGAGCTGCCGAGGGAGAGCATGGCGAAACCCTGGCAACTTCGCTAAGTATCTTTTACTGTGCAGGCTTCGAAGTGTGGCAAGATCCCTGAAGGAGGCCTGGTCTGAGCGAGGCCTAGTTGGCTCTACCTCTTCCGTGGGCCTAGCAGGGTAAAGGAGGAAGAGTGCTCTTTGCTCAGCTTGGACCTCACTTAGACGTCCTGCTAAACCAACGAGCCAGTCGGTGTGAGCTCCTGGATGGAAGGCTGAGCAGAGTGATTTTCAGAGTGCAGGTAGGGCCCTGGTCCTCACTGAGTCCATGTTCCCCAGCTCATGAAACCGGCTCAGATTGTCTTCGTGAGGTGGGTAAGCTCCGACAACCTAGGTTTCCAAAGGAAGACAGAGAGCAGTGTCCCGCCTTGGGCTCTGCATGCAAGAAGTGTTCTGAAGGGCCTACACGGCTGCTTGTTCCTCAGCAGGCAGAGAGGAGACGTGGGAGGGATCCGTGTGGTAACATGGGAAACGGTGCGGAGGCCAGAGTGCTTGCAGTCCTGAAAGCTATCCTCGCGTTCCACTGAAGCACAACAACGGTGGAGACCTCATGGAAACCGAGGCACGCAGAGCTTGCACGGAGCAAACTTAGGCACTACCCTGAGGCTCAGGGTGGCCTTGCGCTTTCCCAGGAGGAACGAGGTCTGCAGGATTAACTCTCCTGTAGCGTGATAGGAACGCTGTTCATCGGTAGAAAGTGCTCGATTGCTACGCAAGCGTACCTGCGGAGGCTATAACCTGGGCAACTTCAAGGTTTGGCAAGCAGCCCCTGAGACACTACAATCCAAGCTTCCAAAGGGAAAAGGCTGCTTTTGTCGGCAGAGCCAACCAACTCTTGTTAGCACCCAGCATAAGTACCTGCAGTACGGGAGCTGCGAAGGGAAACAAACGGACACACTGGGCACCTGAGAAGCTCTTCTCGACACTTGCAAGCAGCCTGTTTCTCTGGGGAAACATACTCGTTTCCTGCCCGGGCGTGCCTGCAGTGAGTAGAAGCTGGGACTTCCTAGGGTTTCGCAAACAGCTCCTAGGCTACAAAAATCCACATTTCCAAAGGGGAAAAGACTGCTTTTTGAAGCAGGGCCACCTATCCTAGTTCACAGCAAACATGAGTCCCTGCAGTAGTGGAGCTGCCGAGGGAGAGCATGGCGAAACCCTGGCAACTTCGCTAAGTGTCTTTTACTGTGCAGGCTTCGAAGTGTGGCAAGATCCCTGAAGGAGGCCTGGTCTGATCAAGGCCTAGTTAGCTCTACCTCTTCCGTGGGCCTAGCAGGGTAAAGGAGGAAGAGTGCTCTTTGCTCAGCTTGGACCTCACTTAGACGTCCTGCTAAACCAACGAGCCAGTCGGTGTGAGCTCCTGGATGGAAGGCTGAGCAGAGTGATTTTCTGAGTGCAGGTAGGGCCCTGGTCCTCACTGAGTCCACGTCTCCCAGCTCATGAGAACGGCTCAGACTGTCTTCGTGAGCTGGGACAAGCTGCGACCACCTAGGTTTCCAAAGGAAGACAGAGAGCAGTGTGCCGCCTTGGGTTCTGCATGCAAGAAGGGTTCTGAAGGGCCTACACGGCTGCTTGTTGCTCAGCAGGCAGAGAGGAGACGTGGGGGGATCTGTGTGGTAGCATGGGAAATGGTGCGGAGGTCAGAGTGCTTGGAGTCCTGAAAGCTATCCTCGCGTTCCATTGAAGCACAACAACGATGGAGACCTCATGGAAACCGAGGCACGCAGAGCTTGCCCTGTGGAAACTTAGGCACTACCCTGAGGCTCAGGGTGGCCTTGCGCTTTCCCAGGAGGAACGAGGTCTGCAGGATTAACTCTCCTGTAGCGTGATAGGAACGCTGTTCATCGGGTGAAAGTGCTCGTTTGCTACACAAGCGTACCTACGGAGGCTATAACCTGGGCAACTTCAAGTTTTGGCAAGCAGCCCCTGAGACACTACAATCCAAGCTTCCAAAGGGAAAAGGCTGCTTTTGTCGGCAGAGCCAACGAACCCTTGTTAGCACCCAGCATAAGTACCTGCAGTACGGGAGCTGCGAAGGGAAACAAACGGGACACACTGGGCACCTGAGAAGCTCCCCTCGACACTTGCAAGCAGCCTGTTTCTCTGGGGAAACATACTCGTTTCCTCCCCGGGCGTGCCTGCAGTGAGTAAAAGCTGGGCCTTTCTATGGTTTCGCAAACAGCTCCTAGGCTACAAGAATCCACCTTTCCAAAGGGGAAAAGACTGCTTTTTGAAGTGGGCCACCTATCCTAGTTCACAGCAAACATGAGTCCCTGCAGTAGTGGAGCTGCCGAGGGAGAGCATGGTGAAACCCTGGCAACTTCGCTAAGTATCTTTTACTGTGCAGGCTTCGAAGTGTGGCAAGATCCCTGAAGGAGGGCTGGCCTGAGCGAGGCCTAGTTGGCTCTACCTCTTCCGTGGGCCTAGCAGGGTAAAGGAGGAAGTGTGTTCTTTGCTCAGCTTGGACCTCACTTAGACGTCCTGCTAAACCAACGAGCCAGTCGGTGTGAGCTCCTGGATGGAAGGCTGAGCAGAGTGATTTTCTGAGTGTAGGTAGGGCCCTGGTCCTCACTGAGTCCACGTTCCCCAGCTCATGAGACCGGCTCAGACTGTCTTGGTGAGCTGGGTAAGCTGCGACAACCTAGGTTTCCAAAGGAAGACAGAGAGCAGTGTGCCGCCTTGGGCTCGTCATGCAGAAGTGTTCCGAAGGGCCTACACGGCTGCTTGTTGCTCAGCAGGCAGAGAGGAGACGTGGGGGGGATCCGTGTGGTAGCATGGGAAACGGTGCGGAGGTCAGAGTGCTTGGAGTCCTGAAAGCTATCCTCGCGTTCCATTAAAGCACAACAACGGTGGAGACCTCATGGAAACCGAGGCACGCAGAGCTTGCACGGAGCAAACTTAGGCACTACCCTGAGGCTCAGGGTGGACTTGCGCTTTCCCAGGAGGAACGAGGTCTGCGGGATTAACTCTCCTCCAGCGTGACAGGAACCCTGTTCATCGGTAGAAAGTGCTCGTTTGCTACGCAAGCGTACCTGCGGAGGCTATAACCTGGGCAACTTCAAGGTTTGGCAAGCAGCCCCTGAGACACTACAATCCAAGCTTCCAAAAGGAAAAGGCTGCTTTTGTCGGCAGAGCCAACCAAGCCTTGTTAGCACCCAGCATAAGTACCTGCAGTACGGGAGCTGCGAAGGGAAACAAACGGGAAACACTGGGCACCTGAGAAGCTCCGCTCGACACTTGCAAGCAGCCTGTTTCTCTGGGGAAACATACTCGTTTCCTCCCCGGGCGTGCCTGCCGTGAGTAGAAGCTGGGCCTTCCTAGGGTTTTGCAAACAGCTCCGAGGCTACAAGAATCCACATTTCCAAAGGGGAAAAGACTGCTTTTGGAAGTGGGCCACCTATCCTAGTTCACAGCAAACATGAGTCCCTGCAGTAGTGGAGCTGCCGAGGGAGAGCATGGCGAAACCCTGGCAACTTCGCTAAATAACTTTTACTGTGCAGGCTTCGAACTGTGGCAAGATCCCTGAAGGAGGGCTGGCCTGAGCGAGGCCTAGTTGGCTCTACCTCTTCCGTGGGCCTAGCAGGGTAAAGGAGGAAGTGTGTTCTTTGCTCAGCTTGGACCTCACTTAGACGTCCTGCTAAACCAACGAGCCAGTCGGTGTGAGCTCCTGGATGGAAGGCTGAGCAGAGTGATTTTCTGAGTGCAGGTAGGGCCCTGGTCCTCACTGAGTCCACTTTCCCCAGCTCATGAGAGCGGCTCAGACTGTCTTGGTGAGCTGGGTAAGCTGCGACAACCTAGGTTTCCAAAGGAAGACAGAGAGCAGTGTGCCGCCTTGGGCTCTGCATGCAAGAAGTGTTCTGAAGGGCCTACACGGCTGCTTGTTGCTCAGCAGGCAGAGAGGAGACGTGCGGGGGATCCGTGTGGTAGCATGGGAAAAGGTGCGGAGGTCAGAGTGCTTGGAGTCCTGAAAGCTATCCTCGCGTTCCATTGAAGCACAACAACGGTGGAGACCTCATGGAAACCGAGGCACGCAGAGCTTGCCCATTGGAAACTTAGGCACTACCCTGAGGCTCAGGGTGGCCTTGCGCTTTCCCAGGAGGAAGGAGGTCTGCGGGATTAACTCTCCTCCAGCGTGACAGGAACCCTGTTCTTCGGTAGAAAGTGCTCGTTTGCTACGCAAGCGTACCTGCGGAGGCTATAACCTGGGCAACTTCAAGGTTTGGCAAGCAGCCCCTGAGACACTACAATCCAAGCTTCCAAAGGGAAAAGGCTGCTTTTGTCGGCAGAGCCAACCAACCCTTGTTAGCACCCAGTATAAGTACCTGCAGTACGGGAGCTGCGAAGGGAAACAAACGGGACACACTGGGCACCTGAGAAGCTCCCCTCGACACTTGCAAGCAGCCTGTTTCTCTGGGGAAACATACTCGTTTCCTCCCCGGGCGTGCCTGCAGTGAGTAGAAGCTGGGCCTTCCTAGGGTTTCGCAAACAGCTCCTAGGCTACAAGAATCCACATTTCCAAAGGGGAAAAGACTGCTTTTGGAAGCAGGGACACCTATACTAGTTCAAAGCAAACATGAGTACCTGCAGTAGTGGAGCTGCCGAGGGAGAGCATGGCGAAACCCTGGCAACTTCGCTAAGTATCTTTTACTGTGCAGGCTTCGAAGTGTGGCAAGATCCCTGAAGGAGGCCTGGTCTGAGCGAGGCCTAGTTGGCTCTACCTCTTCCGTGGGCCTAGCAGGGTAAAGGAGGAAGAGTGCTCTTTGCTCAGCTTGGACCTCACTTAGACGTCCTGCTAAACCAACGAGCCAGTCGGTGTGAGCTCCTGGATGGAAGGCTGAGCAGAGTGATTTTCAGAGTGCAGGTAGGGCCCTGGTCCTCACTGAGTCCACGTTCCCCAGCTCATGAAACCGGCTCAGATTGTCTTCGTGAGGTGGGTAAGCTCCGACAACCTAGGTTTCCAAAGGAAGACAGAGAGCAGTGTCCCGCCTTGGTCTCTGCATGCAAGCAGTGTTCTGAAGGGCCTACACGGCTGCTTGTTGCTCAGCAGGCAGAGAGGAGACGTGGGGGGAATCCGTGTGGTAGCATGGGAAACGGTGCGGAGGCCAGAGTGCTTGGAGTCCTGAAAGCTATCCTCGCGTTACATTGAAGCACAACAACGGTGGAGACCTCATGGAAACCGAGTCACGCAGAGCTTGCCCGTTGGAAACTTAGGCACTACCCTGAGGCTCAGGGTGGCCTTGCGCTTTCCCAGGAGGAACGAGGTCTGCGGGATTAACTCTCCTCCAGCGTGACAGCAACCCTGTTCTTCGGTAGAAAGTGCTCGATTGCTACGCAAGCGTACCTGCGGAGGCTATAACCTGGGCAACTTCAAGGTTTGGCAAGCAGCCCCTGAGACACTACAATCCAAGCTTCCAAAGGGAAAAGGCTGCTTTTGTCGGCAGAGCCAACCAACTCTTGTTAGCACCCAGCATAAGTACCTGCAGTACGGGAGCTGCGAAGGGAAACAAACGGACACACTGGGCACCTGAGAAGCTCTTCTCGACACTTGCAAGCAGCCTGTTTCTCTGGGGAAACATACTCGTTTCCTGCCCGGGCGTGCCTGCAGTGAGTAGAAGCTGGGACTTCCTAGGGTTTCGCAAACAGCTCCTAGGCTACAAAAATCCACATTTCCAAAGGGGAAAAGACTGCTTTTTGAAGCAGGGCCACCTATCCTAGTTCACAGCAAACATGAGTCCCTGCAGTAGTGGAGCTGCCGAGGGAGAGCATGGCGAAACCCTGGCAACTTCGCTAAGTGTCTTTTACTGTGCAGGCTTCGAAGTGTGGCAAGATCCCTGAAGGAGGCCTGGTCTGATCAAGGCCTAGTTAGCTCTACCTCTTCCGTGGGCCTAGCAGGGTAAAGGAGGAAGAGTGCTCTTTGCTCAGCTTGGACCTCACTTAGACGTCCTGCTAAACCAACGAGCCAGTCGGTGTGAGCTCCTGGATGGAAGGCTGAGCAGAGTGATTTTCTGAGTGCAGGTAGGGCCCTGGTCCTCACTGAGTCCACGTCTCCCAGCTCATGAGAACGGCTCAGACTGTCTTCGTGAGCTGGGACAAGCTGCGACCACCTAGGTTTCCAAAGGAAGATAGAGAGCAGTGTGCCGCCTTGGGTTCTGCATGCAAGAAGGGTTCTGAAGGGCCTACACGGCTGCTTGTTTCTCAGCAGGCAGAGAGGAGACGTGGGGGGATCTGTGTGGTAGCATTGGAAATGGTGCGGAGGTCAGAGTGCTTGGAGTCCTGAAAGCTATCCTCGCGTTCCATTGAAGCACAACAACGATGGAGACCTCATGGAAACCGAGGCACGCAGAGCTTGCCCTGTGGAAACTTAGGCACTACCCTGAGGCTCAGGGTGGCCTTGCGCTTTCCCAGGAGGAACGAGGTCTGCAGGATTAACTCTCCTGTAGCGTGATAGGAACGCTGTTCATCGGGTGAAAGTGCTGGTTTGATACACAAGCGTACCTACGGAGGCTATAACCTGGGCAACTTCAAGTTTTGGCAAGCAGCCCCTGAGACACTACAATCCAAGCTTCCAAAGGGAAAAGGCTGCTTTTGTCGGCAGAGCCAACGAACACTTGTTAGCACCCAGCATAAGTACCTGCAGTACGGGAGCTGCGAAGGGAAACAAACGGGACACACTGGGCACCTGAGAAGCTCCCCTCGACACTTGCAAGCAGCCTGTTTCTCTGGGGAAACATACTCGTTTCCTCCCCGGGCGTGCCTGCAGTGAGTAAAAGCTGGGCCTTTCTATGGTTTCGCAAACAGCTCCTAGGCTACAAGAATCCACCTTTCCAAAGGGGAAAAGACTGCTTTTTGAAGTGGGCCACCTATCCTAGTTCACAGCAAACATGAGTCCCTGCAGTAGTGGAGCTGCCGAGGGAGAGCATGGTGAAACCCTGGCAACTTCGCTAAGTATCTTTTACTGTGCAGGCTTCGAAGTGTGGCAAGATCCCTGAAGGAGGCCTGGTCTGAGCGAGGCCTAGTTGGCTCTACCTCTTCCGTGGGCCTAGCAGGGTAAAGGAGGAAGTGTGTTCTTTGCTCAGCTTGGACCTCACTTAGACGTCCTGCTAAACCAACGAGCCAGTCGGTGTGAGCTCCTGGATGGAAGGCTGAGCAGAGTGATTTTCTGAGTGCAGGTAGGGCCCTGGTCCTCACTGAGTCCACGTTCCCCAGCTCATGAGACCGGCTCAGACTGTCTTCGTGAGCTGGGTAAGCTGCGACAACCTAGGTTTCCAAAGGAAGACAGAGAGCAGTGTGCCGCCTTGGGCTCTTCATGCAGAAGTGTTCCGAAGGGCCTACACGGCTGCTTGTTGCTCAGCAGGCAGAGAGGAGACGTGGGGGGGATCCGTGTGGTAGCATGGGAAACGGTGCGGAGGTCAGAGTGCTTGGAGTCCTGAAAGCTATCCTCGCGTTCCATTAAAGCACAACAACGGTGGAGACCTCATGGAAACCGAGGCACGCAGAGCTTGCCCGTTGGAAACTTAGGCACTACCCTGAGGCTCAGGGTGGACTTGCGCTTTCCCAGGAGGAACGAGGTCTGCGGGATTAACTCTCCTCCAGCGTGACAGGAACCCTGTTCATCGGTAGAAAGTGCTCGTTTGCTACGCAAGCGTACCTGCGGAGGCTATAACCTGGGCAACTTCAAGGTTTGGCAAGCAGCCCCTGAGACACTACAATCCAAGCTTCCAAAGGGAAAAGGCTGCTTTTGTCGGCAGAGCCAACCAAGCCTTGTTAGCACCCAGCATAAGTACCTGCAGTACGGGAGCTGCGAAGGGAAACAAACGGGAAACACTGGGCACCTGAGAAGCTCCCCTCGACACTTGCAAGCAGCCTGTTTCTCTGGGGAAACATACTCGTTTCCTCCCCGGGCGTGCCTGCCGTGAGTAGAAGCTGGGCCTTCCTAGGGTTTTGCAAACAGCTCCGAGGCTACAAGAATCCACATTTCCAAAGGGGAAAAGACTGCTTTTGGAAGTGGGCCACCTATCCTAGTTCACAGCAAACATGAGTCCCTGCAGTAGTGGAGCTGCCGAGGGAGAGCATGGCGAAACCCTGGCAACTTCGCTAAGTATCTTTTACTGTGCAGGCTTCGAAGTGTGGCAAGATCCCTGAAGGAGGGCTGGCCTGAGCGAGGCCTAGTTGGCTCTACCTCTTCCGTGGGCCTAGCAGGGTAAAGGAGGAAGTGTGTTCTTTGCTCAGCTTGGACCTCACTTAGACGTCCTGCTAAACCAACGAGCCAGTCGGTGTGAGCTCCTGGATGGAAGGCTGAGCAGAGTGATTTTCTGAGTGCAGGTAGGGCCCTGGTCCTCACTGAGTCCACTTTCCCCAGCTCATGAGAGCGGCTCAGACTGTCTTGGTGAGCTGGGTAAGCTGCGACAACCTAGGTTTCCAAAGGAAGACAGAGAGCAGTGTGCCGCCTTGGGCTCTGCATGCAAGAAGTGTTCTGAAGGGCCTACACGGCTGCTTGTTGCTCAGCAGGCAGAGAGGAGACGTGCGGGGGATCCGTGTGGTAGCATGGGAAAAGGTGCGGAGGTCAGAGTGCTTGGAGTCCTGAAAGCTATCCTCGCGTTCCATTGAAGCACAACAACGGTGGAGACCTCATGGAAACCGAGGCACGCAGAGCTTGCCCATTGGAAACTTAGGCACTACCCTGAGGCTCAGGGTGGCCTTGCGCTTTCCCAGGAGGAAGGAGGTCTGCGGGATTAACTCTCCTCCAGCGTGACAGGAACCCTGTTCTTCGGTAGAAAGTGCTCGTTTGCTACGCAAGCGTACCTGCGGAGGCTATAACCTGGGCAACTTCAAGGTTTGGCAAGCAGCCCCTGAGACACTACAATCCAAGCTTCCAAAGGGAAAAGGCTGCTTTTGTCGGCAGAGCCAACCAACCCTTGTTAGCACCCAGCATAAGTACCTGCAGTACGGGAGCTGCGAAGGGAAACAAACGGGACACACTGGGCACCTGAGAAGCTCCCCTCGACACTTGCAAGCAGCCTGTTTCTCTGGGGAAACATACTCGTTTCCTGCCCGGGCGTGCCTGCAGTGAGTAGAAGCTGGGACTTCCTAGGGTTTCGCAAACAGCTCCTAGGCTACAAGAATCCACATTTCCAAAGGGGAAAAGACTGCTTTTGGAAGCAGGGACACCTATACTAGTTCAAAGCAAACATGAGTACCTGCAGTAGTGGAGCTGCCGAGGGAGAGCATGGCGAAACCCTGGCAACTTCGCTAAGTATCTTTTACTGTGCAGGCTTCGAAGTGTGGCAAGATCCCTGAAGGAGGCCTGGTCTGAGCGAGGCCTAGTTGGCTCTACCTCTTCCGTGGGCCTAGCAGGGTAAAGGAGGAAGAGTGCTCTTTGCTCAGCTTGGACCTCACTTAGACGTCCTGCTAAACCAACGAGCCAGTCGGTGTGAGCTCCTGGATGGAAGGCTGAGCAGAGTGATTTTCAGAGTGCAGGTAGGGCCCTGGTCCTCACTGAGTCCACGTTCCCCAGCTCATGAAACCGGCTCAGATTGTCTTCGTGAGGTGGGTAAGCTCCGACAACCTAGGTTTCCAAAGGAAGACAGAGAGCAGTGTCCCGCCTTGGTCTCTGCATGCAAGCAGTGTTCTGAAGGGCCTACACGGCTGCTTGTTGCTCAGCAGGCAGAGAGGAGACGTGGGGGGAATCCGTGTGGTAGCATGGGAAACGGTGCGGAGGCCAGAGTGCTTGGAGTCCTGAAAGCTATCCTCGCGTTCCATTGAGGCACAACCACGGTGGAGACCTCATGGAAACCGAGGCACGCAGAGCTTGCACGGAGCAAACTTAGGCACTACCCTGAGGCTCAGGGTGGCCTTGCGCTTTCCCAGGAGGAACGAGGTCTGCAGGATTAACTCTCCTGCAGCGTGATAGGAACGCTGTTCATCGGGTGAAAGTGCTCGTTTGCTACGCAAGCGTACCTGCGGAGGCTATAACCTGGTCAACTTCAAGGTTTGGCAAGCAGCCCCTGAGACACTACAATCCAAGCTTCCAAAGGGAAAAGGCTGCTTTTGTCGGCAGAGCCAACGAACCCTTGTTAGCACCCAGCATAAGTACCTGCAGTACGGGAGCTGCGAAGGGAAACAAACGGACACACTGGGCACCTGAGAAGCTCCCCTCGACACTTGCCAGCAGCCTGTTTCTCTGGGGAAACATACTCGTTTCCTCCCCGGGCGTGCCTGCAGTGAGTAAAAGCTGGGCCTTCCTATGGTTTCGCAAACAGCTCCTAGGCTACAAGAATCCACCTTTCCAAAGGGGAAAAGACTGCTCTTTGAAGTGGGCCACCTATCCTAGTTCACAGCAAACATGAGTCCCTGCAGTAGTGGAGCTGCCGAGGGAGAATGGCGAAACCCTGGCAACTTCGCTAAATATCTTTTACTGTGCAGGCTTCGAAGTGTGGCAAGATCCCTGAAGGAGGGCTGGTCTGAGCGAGGCCTAGTTGGCTCTACCTCTTCCGTGGGCCTAGCAGGGTAAAGGAGGAAGTGTGTTCTTTGCTCAGCTTGGACCTCACTTAGACGTCCTGCTAAACCAACGAGCCAGTCGGTGTGAGCTCCTGGATGGAAGGCTGAGCAGAGTGATTTTCTGAGTGCAGGTAGGGTCCTGGTCCTCACTGAGTCCACGTTCCCCAGCTCATGAGACCGGCTCAGACTGTCTTGGTGAGCTGGGTAAGCTGCGACAACCTAGGTTTCCAAAGGAAGACAGAGAGCAGTGTGCCGCCTTGGGCTCTGCATGCAAGAAGTGTTCTGAAGGGCCTACACGGCTGCTTGTTGCTCAGCAGGCAGAGAGGAGACGTGGGGGGGATCCGTGTGGTAGCATGGGAAACGGTGCGGAGGTCAGAGTGCTTGGAGTCCTGAAAGCTATCCTCGCGTTCCATTGAAGCACAACAACGGTGGAGACCTCATGGAAACCGAGGCACGCAGAGCTTGCCCGTTGGAAACGTAGGCACTACCCTGAGGCTCAGGGTGGCCTTGCGCTTTCCCAGGAGGAACGAGGTCTGCGGGATTAACTCTCCTCCAGCGTGACAGGAACCCTGTTCCTCGGGTGAAAGTGCTCGTTTGCTACTCAAGCGTACCTGCGGAGGCTATAACCTGGTCAACTTCAAGGTTTGGCAAGCAGCCCCTGAGACACTACAATCCAAGCTTCCAAAGGGAAAAGGCTGCTTTTGTCGGCAGAGCCAACCAACCCTTGTTAGCACCCAGCATAAGTACCTGCAGTACGGGAGCTGCGAAGGGAAACAAACGGGACACACTGGGCACCTGAGAAGCTCCCCTCGACACTTGCAAGCAGCCTGTTTCTCTGGGGAAACATACTCGTTTCCTGCCCGGGCGTGCCTGCAGTGAGTAAAAGCTGGGCCTTCCTAGGGTTTCGCAAACAGCTCCTAGGCTACAAGAATCCACATTTCCAAAGGGGAAAAGACTGCTTTTGGAAGCAGGGACACCTATACTAGTTCAAAGCAAACATGAGTACCTGCAGTAGTGGAGCTGCCGAGGGAGAGCATGGCGAAACCCTGGCAACTTCGCTAAGTATCTTTTACTGTGCAGGCTTCGAAGTGTGGCAAGATCCCTGAAGGAGGCCTGGTCTGAGCGAGGCCTAGTTGGCTCTACCTCTTCCGTGGGCCTAGCAGGGTAAAGGAGGAAGAGTGCTCTTTGCTCAGCTTGGACCTCACTTAGACGTCCTGCTAAACCAACGAGCCAGTCGGTGTGAGCTCCTGGATGGAAGGCTGAGCAGAGTGATTTTCAGAGTGCAGGTAGGGCCCTGGTCCTCACTGAGTCCACGTTCCCCAGCTCATGAAACCGGCTCAGACTGTCTTCGTGAGGTGGGTAAGCTCCGACAACCTAGGTTTCCAAAGAAAGACAGAGAGCAGTGTCCCGCCTTGGTCTCTGCATGCAAGCAGTGTTCTGAAGGGCCTACACGGCTGCTTGTTGCTCAGCAGGCAGAGAGGAGACGTGGGGGGAATCCGTGTGGTAGCATGGGAAACGGTGCGGAGGCCAGAGTGCTTGGAGTCCTGAAAGCTATCCTCGCGTTCCATTGAGGCACAACCACGGTGGAGACCTCATGGAAACCGAGGCACGCAGAGCTTGCACGGAGCAAACTTAGGCACTACCCTGAGGCTCAGGGTGGCCTTGCGCTTTCCCAGGAGGAACGAGGTCTGCAGGATTAACTCTCCTGCAGCGTGATAGGAACGCTGTTCATCGGGTGAAAGTGCTCGTTTGCTACGCAAGCGTACCTGCGGAGGCTATAACCTGGTCAACTTCAAGGTTTGGCAAGCAGCCCCTGAGACACTACAATCCAAGCTTCCAAAGGGAAAAGGCTGCTTTTGTCGGCAGAGCCAACGAACCCTTGTTAGCACCCAGCATAAGTACCTGCAGTACGGGAGCTGCGAAGGGAAACAAACGGACACACTGGGCACCTGAGAAGCTCCCCTCTACACTTGCAAGCAGCCTGTTTCTCTGGGGAAACATACTCGTTTCTTCCCGGGCGTGCCTGCCGTGAGTAGAAGCTGGGCCTTCCTAGGATTTCGCAAACAGCTCCGAGGCTCAAAGAATCCACATTTCCAAAGGGGAAAAGACTGCTTTTTGAAGTGGGCCACCTATCCTAGTTCACAGCAAACATGAGTCCCTGCAGTAGTGGAGCTGTCGAGTGAGAATGGCGAAACCCTGGCAACTTCGCTAAATATCTTTTACTGTGCAGGCTTCGAAGTGTGGCAAGATCCCTGAAGGAGGGCTGGCCTGAGTGAGGCCTAGTTGGCTCTACCTCTTCCGTGGGCCTAGCAGGGTAAAGGAGGAAGTGTGTTCTTTGCTCAGCTTGGGCCTCACTTAGACGTCCTGCTAAACCAACGAGCCAGTCGGTGTGAGCTCCTGGATGGAAGGCTGAGCAGAGTGATTTTTTGAGTGCACGTATGCCCCTGGTCCTCATTGAGTTCACGTTCCTCAGCACATGAGACCGGCTCAGACTGTCTTCGTAGCTGGGGCAAGCTGCAACAACCTAGGTTTCCAAAGGAAGACAGAGAGCAGTGTGCCGCCTTGGGCTCTGCATGCAAGAAGTGTTCTGAAGGGCCTACACGGCTGCTTGTTGCTCAGCAGGCAGAGAGGAGACGTGGGGGGGATCCGTGTGGTAGCATGGGAAACGGTGCGGAGGTCAGAGTGCTTGGAGTCCTGAAAGCTATCCTCGCGTTCCATTGAAGCACAACAACGGTGGAGACCTCATGGAAACCGAGGCACGCAGAGCTTGCCCGTTGGAAACTTAGGCACTACCCTGAGGCTCAGGGTGGCCTTGCGCTTTCCCAGGAGGAACGAGGTCTGCGGGATTAACTCTCCTCCAGCGTGACAGGAACCCTGTTCCTCGGGTGAAAGTGCTCGTTTGCTACTCAAGCGTACCTGCGGAGGCTATAACCTGGTCAACTTCAAGGTTTGGCAAGCAGCCCCTGAGACACTACAATCCAAGCTTCCAAAGGGAAAAGGCTGCTTTTGTCGGCAGAGCCAACCAACTCTTTTTAGCACCCAGCATAAGTACCTGCAGTACGGGAGCTGCGAAGGGAAACAAACGGGACACACTGGGCACCTGAGAAGCTCTTCTCGACACTTGCAAGCAGCCTGTTTCTCTGGGGAAACATACTCGTTTCCTGCCCGGGCGTGCCTGCAGTGAGTAGAAGCTGGGCCTTCCTAGGGTTTCGCAAACAGCTCCGAGGCTCAAAGAATCCACATTTCCAAAGGGGAAAAGACTGCTTTTTGAAGCAGGGCCACCTATCCTCGTTCACAGCAAACATGAGTCCCTGCAGTAGTGGAGCTGCCGAGGGAGAGCATGGCGAAACCCTGGCAACTTCGCTAAGTATCTTTTACTGTGCAGGCTTCGAAGTGTGGCAAGATCCCTGAAGGAGGGATGGCCTGAGCGAGGCCTAGTTGGCTCTACCTCTTCCTGGGGCCTAGCAGGGTAAAGGGGGAATTGCGCTCTTGCTGAGCTTGGACCTCACTTAGACGTCCTGCTAAACCAACGAGCCAGTCGCTGTGAGTTCCTGGATGGAAGGCTGAGCAGAGTGATTTTATGAGTGCACGTATGGCCCTGGTCCTCATTGAGTTCACGTTCCTCAGCACATGAGACCGGCTCAGACTGTCTTCGTAGCTGGGGCAAGCTGCAACAACCTAGGTTTCCAAAGGAAGACAGAGAGCAGTGTGCCGCCTTGGGCTCTGCATGCAAGAAGGGTTCTGAAGGGCCTACACGGCTGCTTGTTGCTCAGCAGGCAGAGAGGAGACGTGGGGGGGATCCGTGTGGTAGCATGGGAAACGGTGCGTAGGCCAGAGTGCTTGGATTCCTGAGAGCTATCCTCGCGTTCCATTGAGGCACAACAAAGGTGGAGACCTCATGGAAACCGAGGCACGCAGAGCTTGCCCGGAGTAAACTCAGGCACTACCCTGAGGCTCACGGTGGCCTTGCGCTTTCCCAGGAGGAACGAGGTCTGCAGGATTAACTCTCCTCCAGCGTGATAGGAACGCTGTTCATCGGGTGAAAGTGCTCGTTTGCTACGCAAGCGTACCTGCGGAGGCTATAACCTGGGCAACTTCCAGGTTTGGCAAGCAGCCCCTGAGACACTACAATCCAAGCTTCCAAAGGGAAAAGGCTGCTTTTGTCGGCAGAGCCAACCAACCCTTGTTAGCACCCAGCATAAGTACCTGCAGTACGGGAGCTGCGAAGGGAAACAAACGGGACACACTGGGCACCTGAGAAGCTCCCCTCGACACTTGCAAGCAGCCTGTTTCTCTGGGGAAACATACTCGTTTCCTGCCCGGGCGTGCCTGCAGTGAGTAGAAGCTGGGCCTTCCTAGGGTTTCGCAAACAGCTCCTAGGCTACAAGAATCCACATTTCCAAAGGGGAAAAGACTGCTTTTGGAAGCAGGGACACCTATACTAGTTCAAAGCAAACATGAGTACCTGCAGTAGTGGAGCTGCCGAGGGAGAGCATGGCGAAACCCTGGCAACTTCGCTAAGTATCTTTTACTGTGCAGGCTTCGAAGTGTGGCAAGATCCCTGAAGGAGGCCTGGTCTGAGCGAGGCCTAGTTGGCTCTACCTCTTCCGTGGGCCTAGCAGGGTAAAGGAGGAAGAGTGCTCTTTGCTCAGCTTGGACCTCACTTAGACGTCCTGCTAAACCAACGAGCCAGTCGGTGTGAGCTCCTGGATGGAAGGCTGAGCAGAGTGATTTTCAGAGTGCAGGTAGGGCCCTGGTCCTCACTGAGTCCACGTTCCCCAGCTCATGAAACCGGCTCAGACTGTCTTCGTGAGGTGGGTAAGCTCCGACAACCTAGGTTTCCAAAGGAAGACAGAGAGCAGTGTCCCGCCTTGGTCTCTGCATGCAAGCAGTGTTCTGAAGGGCCTACACGGCTGCTTGTTGCTCAGCAGGCAGAGAGGAGACGTGGGGGGAATCCGTGTGGTAGCATGGGAAACGGTGCGGAGGCCAGAGTGCTTGGAGTCCTGAAAGCTATCCTCGCGTTCCATTGAGGCACAACCACGGTGGAGACCTCATGGAAACCGAGGCACGCAGAGCTTGCACGGAGCAAACTTAGGCACTACCCTGAGGCTCAGGGTGGCCTTGCGCTTTCCCAGGAGGAACGAGGTCTGCAGGATTAACTCTCCTGCAGCGTGATAGGAACGCTGTTCATCGGGTGAAAGTGCTCGTTTGCTACGCAAGCGTACTTGCGGAGGCTATAACCTGGTCAACTTCAAGGTTTGGCAAGCAGCCCCTGAGACACTACAATCCAAGCTTCCAAAGGGAAAAGGCTGCTTTTGTCGGCAGAGCCAACGAACCCTTGTTAGCACCCAGCATAAGTACCTGCAGTACGGGAGCTGCGAAGGGAAACAAACGGACACACTGGGCACCTGAGAAGCTCCCCTCGACACTTGCCAGCAGCCTGTTTCTCTGGGGAAACATACTCGTTTCCTCCCCGGGCGTGCCTGCAGTGAGTAAAAGCTGGGCCTTCCTATGGTTTCGCAAACAGCTCCTAGGCTACAAGAATCCACCTTTCCAAAGGGGAAAAGACTGCTCTTTGAAGTGGGCCACCTATCCTAGTTCACAGCAAACATGAGTCCCTGCAGTAGTGGAGCTGCCGAGGGAGAATGGCGAAACCCTGGCAACTTCGCTAAATATCTTTTACTGTGCAGGCTTCGAAGTGTGGCAAGATCCCTGAAGGAGGGCTGGCCTGAGCGAGGCCTAGTTGGCTCTACCTCTTCCGTGGGCCTAGCAGGGTAAAGGAGGAAGTGTGTTCTTTGCTCAGCTTGGACCTCACTTAGACGTCCTGCTAAACCAACGAGCCAGTCGGTGTGAGCTCCTGGATGGAAGGCTGAGCAGAGTGATTTTCTGAGTGCAGGTAGGGTCCTGGTCCTCACTGAGTCCACGTTCCCCAGCTCATGAGACCGGCTCAGACTGTCTTGGTGAGCTGGGTAAGCTGCGACAACCTAGGTTTCCAAAGGAAGACAGAGAGCAGTGTGCCGCCTTGGGCTCTGCATGCAAGAAGTGTTCTGAAGGGCCTACACGGCTGCTTGTTGCTCAGCAGGCAGAGAGGAGACGTGGGGGGGATCCGTGTGGTAGCATGGGAAACGGTGCGGAGGTCAGAGTGCTTGGAGTCCTGAAAGCTATCCTCGCGTTCCATTGAAGCACAACAACGGTGGAGACCTCATGGAAACCGAGGCACGCAGAGCTTGCCCGTTGGAAACTTAGGCACTACCCTGAGGCTCAGGGTGGCCTTGCGCTTTCCCAGGAGGAACGAGGTCTGCAGGATTAACTCTCCTCCAGCGTGACAGGAACCCTGTTCCTCGGGTGAAAGTGCTCGTTTGCTACTCAAGCGTACCTGCGGAGGCTATAACCTGGGCAACTTCAAGGTTTGGCAAGCAGCCCCTGAGACACTACAATCCAAGCTTCCAAAGGGAAAAGGCTGCTTTTGTCGGCAGAGCCAACCAACTCTTTTTAGCACCCAGCATAAGTACCTGCAGTACGGGAGCTGCGAAGGGAAACAAACGGGACACACTGGGCACCTGAGAAGCTCTTCTCGACACTTGCAAGCAGCCTGTTTCTCTGGGGAAACATACTCGTTTCCTGCCCGGGCGTGCCTGCAGTGAGTAGAAGCTGGGCCTTCCTAGGGTTTCGCAAACAGCTTCGAGGCTCAAAGAATCCACATTTCCAAAGGGGAAAAGACTGCTTTTTGAAGCAGGGCCACCTATCCTCGTTCACAGCAAACATGAGTCCCTGCAGTAGTGGAGCTGCCGAGGGAGAGCATGGCGAAACCATGGCAACTTCGCTAAGTATCTTTTACTGTGCAGGCTTCGAACTGTGGCAAGATGCCTGAAGGAGGGATGGCCTGAGTGAGGCCTAGTTGGCTCTACCTCTTCCGGGGGCCTAGCAGGGTAAAGGAGGAATTGTGCTCTTGCTCAGCTTGGACCTCACTTAGACGTCCTGCTAAACCAACGAGCCAGTCGGTGTGAGCTCCTGGATGGAAGGCTGAGCAGAGTGATTTTCTGAGTGCACGTATGGCCCTGCTCCTCATTGAGTTCACGTTCCTCAGCACATGAGACCGGCTCAGACTGTCTTCGTAGCTGGGGCAAGCTGCAACAACCTAGGTTTCCAAAGGAAGACAGAGAGCAGTGTGCCGCCTTGGGCTCTGCATGCAAGAAGGGTTCTGAAGGGCCTACACGGCTGCTTGTTGCTCAGCAGGCAGAGAGGAGACGTGGGGGGGATCCGTGTTGTAGCGTGGGAAACGGTGCGGAGGCCAGAGTGCTTGGATTCCTGAGAGCTATCCTCGCTTTCCATTGAGGCACAACAAAGGTGGAGACCTCATGGAAACCGAGGCACGCAGAGCTTGCCCGGAGTAAACTCAGGCACTACCCTGAGGCTCACGGTGGCCTTGCGCTTTCCCAGGAGGAACGAGGTCTGCAGGATTAACTCTCCTGCAGCGTGATAGGAACGCTGTTCATCGGGTGAAAGTGCTCGTTTGCTACGCAAGCGTACCTGCGGAGGCTATAACCTGGTCAACTTCAAGGTTTGGCAAGCAGCCCCTGAGACACTACAATCCAAGCTTCCAAAGGGAAAAGGCTGCTTTTGTCGGCAGAGCCAACCAACCCTTGTTAGCACCCAGCATAAGTACCTGCAGTACGGGAGCTGCGAAGGGAAACAAACGGGACACACTGGGCACCTGAGAAGCTCCCCTCGACACTTGCAAGCAGCCTGTTTCTCTGGGGAAACATACTCGTTTCCTGCCCGGGCGTGCCTGCAGTGAGTAGAAGCTGGGCCTTCCTAGGGTTTCGCAAACAGCTCCTAGGCTACAAGAATCCACATTTCCAAAGGGGAAAAGACTGCTTTTGGAAGCAGGGACACCTATACTAGTTCAAAGCAAACATGAGTACCTGCAGTAGTGGAGCTGCCGAGGGAGAGCATGGTGAAACCCTGGCAACTTCGCTAAGTATCTTTTACTGTGCAGGCTTCGAAGTGTGGCAAGATCCCTGAAGGAGGCCTGGTCTGAGCGAGGCCTAGTTGGCTCTACCTCTTCCGTGGGCCTAGCAGGGTAAAGGAGGAAGAGTGCTCTTTGCTCAGCTTGGACCTCACTTAGACGTCCTGCTAAACCAACGAGCCAGTCGGTGTGAGCTCCTGGATGGAAGGCTGAGCAGAGTGATTTTCAGAGTGCAGGTAGGGCCCTGGTCCTCACTGAGTCCACGTTCCCCAGCTCATGAAACCGGCTCAGACTGTCTTCGTGAGGTGGGTAAGCTCCGACAACCTAGGTTTCCAAAGGAAGACAGAGAGCAGTGTCCCGCCTTGGTCTCTGCATGCAAGCAGTGTTCTGAAGGGCCTACACGGCTGCTTGTTGCTCAGCAGGCAGAGAGGAGACGTGGGGGGAATCCGTGTGGTAGCATGGGAAACGGTGCGGAGGCCAGAGTGCTTGGAGTCCTGAAAGCTATCCTCGCGTTCCATTGAGGCACAACCACGGTGGAGACCTCATGGAAACCGAGGCACGCAGAGCTTGCACGGAGCAAACTTAGGCACTACCCTGAGGCTCAGGGTGGCCTTGCGCTTTCCCAGGAGGAACGAGGTCTGCAGGATTAACTCTCCTGCAGCGTGATAGGAACGCTGTTCATCGGGTGAAAGTGCTCGTTTGCTACGCAAGCGTACCTGCGGAGGCTATAACCTGGTCAACTTCAAGGTTTGGCAAGCAGCCCCTGAGACACTACAATCCAAGCTTCCAAAGGGAAAAGGCTGCTTTTGTCGGCAGAGCCAACGAACCCTTGTTAGCACCCAGCATAAGTACCTGCAGTACGGGAGCTGTGAAGGGAAACAAACGGACACACTGGGCACCTGAGAAGCTCCCCTCGACACTTGCCAGCAGCCTGTTTCTCTGGGGAAACATACTCGTTTCCTCCCCGGGCGTGCCTGCAGTGAGTAAAAGCTGGGCCTTCCTATGGTTTCGCAAACAGCTCCTAGGCTACAAGAATCCACCTTTCCAAAGGGGAAAAGACTGCTCTTTGAAGTGGGCCACCTATCCTAGTTCACAGCAAACATGAGTCCCTGCAGTAGTGGAGCTGCCGAGGGAGAATGGCGAAACCCTGGCAACTTCGCTAAATATCTTTTACTGTGCAGGCTTCGAAGTGTGGCAAGATCCCTGAAGGAGGGCTGGCCTGAGCGAGGCCTAGTTGGCTCTACCTCTTCCGTGGGCCTAGCAGGGTAAAGGAGGAAGTGTGTTCTTTGCTCAGCTTGGACCTCACTTAGACGTCCTGCTAAACCAACGAGCCAGTCGGTGTGAGCTCCTGGATGGAAGGCTGAGCAGAGTGATTTTCTGAGTGCAGGTAGGGTCCTGGTCCTCACTGAGTCCACGTTCCCCAGCTCATGAGACCGGCTCAGACTGTCTTGGTGAGCTGGGTAAGCTGCGACAACCTAGGTTTCCAAAGGAAGACAGAGAGCAGTGTGCCGCCTTGGGCTCTGCATGCAAGAAGTGTTCTGAAGGGCCTACACGGCTGCTTGTTGCTCAGCAGGCAGAGAGGAGACGTGGGGGGGATCCGTGTGGTAGCATGGGAAACGGTGCGGAGG
This sequence comes from Balaenoptera borealis, assembly GCF_965194805.1. Taxonomy (NCBI): domain Eukaryota; kingdom Metazoa; phylum Chordata; class Mammalia; order Artiodactyla; family Balaenopteridae; genus Balaenoptera; species Balaenoptera borealis. Next base: position 128,932 of record NW_028122929.1, read on the forward strand.
TCAGAGTGCTTGGAGTCCTGAAAGCTATCCTCGCGTTCCATTGAAGCACAACAACGGTGGAGACCTCATGGAAACCGAGGCACGCAGAGCTTGCCCGTTGGAAACTTAGGCACTACCCTGAGGCTCAGGGTGGCCTTGCGCTTTCCCAGGAGGAACGAGGTCTGCAGGATTAACTCTCCTCCAGCGTGACAGGAACCCTGTTCCTCGGGTGAAAGTGCTCGTTTGCTACTCAAGCGTACCTGCGGAGGCTATAACCTGGGCAACTTCAAGGTTTGGCAAGCAGCCCCTGAGACACTACAATCCAAGCTTCCAAAGGGAAAAGGCTGCTTTTGTCGGCAGAGCCAACCAACTCTTTTTAGCACCCAGCATAAGTACCTGCAGTACGGGAGCTGCGAAGGGAAACAAACGGGACACACTGGGCACCTGAGAAGCTCTTCTCGACACTTGCAAGCAGCCTGTTTCTCTGGGGAAACATACTCGTTTCCTGCCCGGGCGTGCCTGCAGTGAGTAGAAGCTGGGCCTTCCTAGGGTTTCGCAAACAGCTCCGAGGCTCAAAGAATCCACATTTCCAAAGGGGAAAAGACTGCTTTTTGAAGCAGGGCCACCTATCCTCGTTCACAGCAAACATGAGTCCCTGCAGTAGTGGAGCTGCCGAGGGAGAGCATGGCGAAACCATGGCAACTTCGCTAAGTATCTTTTACTGTGCAGGCTTCGAACTGTGGCAAGATGCCTGAAGGAGGGATGGCCTGAGTGAGGCCTAGTTGGCTCTACCTCTTCCGGGGGCCTAGCAGGGTAAAGGAGGAATTGTGCTCTTGCTCAGCTTGGACCTCACTTAGACGTCCTGCTAAACCAACGAGCCAGTCGGTGTGAGCTCCTGGATGGAAGGCTGAGCAGAGTGATTTTCTGAGTGCACGTATGGCCCTGCTCCTCATTGAGTTCACGTTCCTCAGCACATGAGACCGGCTCAGACTGTCTTCGTAGCTGGGGCAAGCTGCAACAACCTAGGTTTCCAAAGGAAGACAGAGAGCAGTGTGCCGCCTTGGGCTCTGCATGCAAGAAGGGTTCTGAAGGGCCTACACGGCTGCTTGTTGCTCAGCAGGCAGAGAGGAGACGTGGGGGGGATCCGTGTTGTAGCGTGGGAAACGGTGCGGAGGCCAGAGTGCTTGGATTCCTGAGAGCTATCCTCGCTTTCCATTGAGGCACAACAAAGGTGGAGACCTCATGGAAACCGAGGCACGCAGAGCTTGCCCGGAGTAAACTCAGGCACTACCCTGAGGCTCACGGTGGCCTTGCGCTTTCCCAGGAGGAACGAGGTCTGCAGGATTAACTCTCCTCCAGCGTGATAGGAACGCTGTTCATCGGGTGAAAGTGCTCGTTTGCTACGCAAGCGTACCTGCGGAGGCTATAACCTGGGCAACTTCAAGGTTTGGCAAGCAGCCCCTGAGACACTACAATCCAAGCTTCCAAAGGGAAAAGGCTGCTTTTGTCGGCAGAGCCAACCAACCCTTGTTAGCACCCAGCATAAGTACCTGCAGTACGGGAGCTGCGAAGGGAAACAAACGGGACACACTGGGCACCTGAGAAGCTCCCCTCGACACTTGCAAGCAGCCTGTTTCTCTGGGGAAACATACTCGTTTCCTGCCCGGGCGTGCCTGCAGTGAGTAAAAGCTGGGCCTTCCTAGGGTTTCGCAAACAGCTCCTAGGCTACAAGAATCCACATTTCCAAAGGGGAAAAGACTGCTTTTGGAAGCAGGGACACCTATACTAGTTCAAAGCAAACATGAGTACCTGCAGTAGTGGAGCTGCCGAGGGAGAGCATGGCGAAACCCTGGCAACTTCGCTAAGTATCTTTTACTGTGCAGGCTTCGAAGTGTGGCAAGATCCCTGAAGGAGGCCTGGTCTGAGCGAGGCCTAGTTGGCTCTACCTCTTCCGTGGGCCTAGCAGGGTAAAGGAGGAAGAGTGCTCTTTGCTCAGCTTGGACCTCACTTAGACGTCCTGCTAAACCAACGAGCCAGTCGGTGTGAGCTCCTGGATGGAAGGCTGAGCAGAGTGATTTTCAGAGTGCAGGTAGGGCCCTGGTCCTCACTGAGTCCACGTTCCCCAGCTCATGAAACCGGCTCAGACTGTCTTTGTGAGGTGGGTAAGCTCCGACAACCTAGGTTTCCAAAGGAAGACAGAGAGCAGTGTCCCTCCTTGGTCTCTGCATGCAAGCAGTGTTCTGAAGGGCCTACACGGCTGCTTGTTGCTCAGCAGGCAGAGAGGAGACGTGGGGGGAATCCGTGTGGTAGCATGGGAAACGGTGCGGAGGCCAGAGTGCTTGGAGTCCTGAAAGCTATCCTCGCGTTCCATTGAGGCACAACCACGGTGGAGACCTCATGGAAACCGAGGCACGCAGAGCTTGCACGGAGCAAACTTAGGCACTACCCTGAGGCTCAGGGTGGCCTTGCGCTTTCCCAGGAGGAACGAGGTCTGCAGGATTAACTCTCCTGCAGCTTGATAGGAACGCTGTTCATCGGGTGAAAGTGCTCGTTTGCTACGCAAGCGTACCTGCGGAGGCTATAACCTGGTCAACTTCAAGGTTTGGCAAGCAGCCCCTGAGACACTACAATCCAAGCTTCCAAAGGGAAAAGGCTGCTTTTGTCGGCAGAGCCAACCAACCCTTGTTAGCACCCAGCATAAGTACCTGCAGTACGGGAGCTGCGAAGGGAAACAAACGGACACACTGGGCACCTGAGAAGCTCCCCTCGACACTTGCCAGCAGCCTGTTTCTCTGGGGAAACATACTCGTTTCCTCCCCGGGCGTGCCTGCAGTGAGTAGAAGCTGGGCCTTCCTAGGATTTCGCAAACAGCTCCTAGGCTACAAGAATCCACCTTTCCAAAGGGGAAAAGACTGCTTTTTGAAGTGGGCCACCTATCCTAGTTCACAGCAAACATGAGTCCCTGCAGTAGTGGAGCTGTCGAGTGAGAATGGCGAAACCCTGGCAACTTCGCTAAATATCTTTTACTGTGCAGGCTTCGAAGTGTGGCAAGATCCCTGAAGGAGGGCTGGCCTGAGCGAGGCCTAGTTGGCTCTACCTCTTCCGTGGGCCTAGCAGGGTAAAGGAGGAAGTGTGTTCTTTGCTCAGCTTGGACCTCACTTAGACGTCCTGCTAAACCAACGAGCCAGTCGGTGTGAGCTCCTGGATGGAAGGCTGAGCAGAGTGATTTTCTGAGTGCACGTATGCCCCTGATCCTCATTGAGTTCACGTTCCTCAGCACATGAGACCGGCTCAGACTGTCTTCGTAGCTGGGGCAAGCTGCAACAACCTAGGTTTCCAAAGGAAGACAGAGAGCAGTGTGCCGCCTTGGGCTCTGCATGCAAGAAGTGTTCTGAAGGGCCTACACGGCTGCTTGTTGCTCAGCAGGCAGAGAGGAGACGTGGGGGGGATCCGTGTGGTAGCATGGGAAACGGTGCGGAGGTCAGAGTGCTTGGAGTCCTGAAAGCTATCCTCGCGTTCCATTGAAGCACAACAACGGTGGAGACCTCATGGAAACCGAGGCACGCAGAGCTTGCCCGTTGGAAACTTAGGCACTACCCTGAGGCTCAGGGTGGCCTTGCGCTTTCCCAGGAGGAACGAGGTCTGCGGGATTAACTCTCCTCCAGCGTGACAGGAACCCTGTTCCTCGGGTGAAAGTGCTCGTTTGCTACTCAAGCGTACCTGCGGAGGCTATAACCTGGGCAACTTCAAGGTTTGGCAAGCAGCCCCTGAGACACTACAATCCAAGCTTCCAAAGGGAAAAGGCTGCTTTTGTCGGCAGAGCCAACCAACCCTTGTTAGCACCCAGCATAAGTACCTGCAGTACGGGAGCTGCGAAGGGAAACAAACGGGACACACTGGGCACCTGAGAAGCTCCCCTCGACACTTGCAAGCAGCCTGTTTCTCTGGGGAAACATACTCGTTTCCTCCCCGGGCGTGCCTGCAGTGAGTAGAAGCTGGGCCTTCCTAGGGTTTCGCAAACAGCTCCTAGGCTACAAGAATCCACATTTCCAAAGGGGAAAAGACTGCTTTTGGAAGCAGGGACACCTATACTAGTTCAAAGCAAACATGAGTACCTGCAGTAGTGGAGCTGCCGAGGGAGAGCATGGCGAAACCCTGGCAACTTCGCTAAGTATCTTTTACTGTGCAGGCTTCGAAGTGTGGCAAGATCCCTGAAGGAGGGCTGGCCTGAGTGAGGCCTAGTTGGCTCTACCTCTTCCGTGGGCCTAGCAGGGTAAAGGAGGAAGAGTGCTCTTTGCTCAGCTTGGACCTCACTTAGACGTCCTGCTAAACCAACGAGCCAGTCGGTGTGAGCTCCTGGATGGAAGGCTGAGCAGAGTGATTTTCAGAGTGCAGGTAGGGCCCTGGTCCTCACTGAGTCCACGTTCCCCAGCTCATGAAACCGGCTCAGACTGTCTTCGTGAGGTGGGTAAGCTCCGACAACCTAGGTTTCCAAAGGAAGACAGAGAGCAGTGTCCCGCCTTGGTCTCTGCATGCAAGCAGTGTTCTGAAGGGCCTACACGGCTGCTTGTTGCTCAGCAGGCAGAGAGGAGACGTGGGGGGAATCCGTGTGGTAGCATGGGAAACGGTGCGGAGGCCAGAGTGCTTGGAGTCCTGAAAGCTATCCTCGCGTTCCATTGAGGCACAACCACGGTGGAGACCTCATGGAAACCGAGGCACGCAGAGCTTGCACGGAGCAAACTTAGGCACTACCCTGAGGCTCAGGGTGGCCTTGCGCTTTCCCAGGAGGAACGAGGTCTGCAGGATTAACTCTCCTGCAGCGTGATAGGAACGCTGTTCATCGGGTGAAAGTGCTCGTTTGCTACGCAAGCGTACCTGCGGAGGCTATAACCTGGGCAACTTCAAGGTTTGGCAAGCAGCCCCTGAGACACTACAATCCAAGCTTCCAAAGGGAAAAGGCTGCTTTTGTCGGCAGAGCCAACGAACCCTTGTTAGCACCCAGCATAAGTACCTGCAGTACGGGAGCTGCGAAGGGAAACAAACGGACACACTGGGCACCTGAGAGCTCCCCTCGACACTTGCAAGCAGCCTGTTTCTCTGGGGAAACATACTCTTTTCCTCCCCGGGCGTGCCTGCAGTGAGTAAAAGCTGGGCCTTCCTATGGTTTCGCAAACAGCTCCTAGGCTACAAGACTCCACCTTTCCAAAGGGGAAAAGACTGCTCTTTGAAGTGGGCCACCTATCCTAGTTCACAGCAAACATGAGTCCCTGCAGTAGTGGAGCTGCCGAGGGAGAATGGCGAAACCCTGGCAACTTCGCTAAATATCTTTTACTGTGCAGGCTTCGAAGTGTGGCAAGATCCCTGAAGGAGGGCTGGCCTGAGCGAGGCCTAGTTGGCTCTACCTCTTCCGTGGGCCTAGCAGGGTAAAGGAGGAAGTGTGTTCTTTGCTCAGCTTGGACCTCACTTAGACGTCCTGCTAAACCAACGAGCCAGTCGGTGTGAGCTCCTGGATGGAAGGCTGAGCAGAGTGATTTTCTGAGTGCAGGTAGGGTCCTGGTCCTCACTGAGTCCACGTTCCCCAGCTCATGAGACCGGCTCAGACTGTCTTGGTGAGCTGGGTAAGCTGCGACAACCTAGGTTTCCAAAGGAAGACAGAGAGCAGTGTGCCGCCTTGGGCTCTGCATGCAAGAAGTGTTCTGAAGGGCCTACACGGCTGCTTGTTGCTCAGCAGGCAGAGAGGAGACGTGGGGGGGATCCGTGTGGTAGCATGGGAAACGGTGCGGAGGTCAGAGTGCTTGGAGTCCTGAAAGCTATCCTCGCGTTCCATTGAAGCACAACAACGGTGGAGACCTCATGGAAACCGAGGCACGCAGAGCTTGCCCGTTGGAAACTTAGGCACTACCCTGAGGCTCAGGGTGGCCTTGCGCTTTCCCAGGAGGAACGAGGTCTGCAGGATTAACTCTCCTCCAGCGTGACAGGAACCCTGTTCCTCGGGTGAAAGTGCTCGTTTGCTACTCAAGCGTACCTGCGGAGGCTATAACCTGGGCAACTTCAAGGTTTGGCAAGCAGCCCCTGAGACACTACAATCCAAGCTTCCAAAGGGAAAAGGCTGCTTTTGTCGGCAGAGCCAACCAACTCTTTTTAGCACCCAGCATAAGTACCTGCAGTACGGGAGCTGCGAAGGGAAACAAACGGGACACACTGGGCACCTGAGAAGCTCTTCTCGACACTTGCAAGCAGCCTGTTTCTCTGGGGAAACATACTCGTTTCCTGCCCGGGCGTGCCTGCAGTGAGTAGAAGCTGGGCCTTCCTAGGGTTTCGCAAACAGCTCCGAGGCTCAAAGAATCCACATTTCCAAAGGGGAAAAGACTGCTTTTTGAAGCAGGGCCACCTATCCTCGTTCACAGCAAACATGAGTCCCTGCAGTAGTGGAGCTGCCGAGGGAGAGCATGGCGAAACCCTGGCAACTTCGCTAAGTATCTTTTACTGTGCAGGCTTCGAAGTGTGGCAAGATCCCTGAAGGAGGGATGGCCTGAGCGAGGCCTAGTTGGCTCTACCTCTTCCGGGGGCCTAGCAGGGTAAAGGAGGAATTGTGCTCTTGCTCAGCTTGGACCTCACTTAGACGTCCTGCTAAACCAACGAGCAAGTCGGTGTGGGCTCCTGGATGGAAGGCAGAGCAGAGTGATTTTCTGAGTGCACGTATGGCCCTGCTCCTCATTGAGTTCACGTTCCTCAGCACATGAGACCGGCTCAGACTGTCTTCGTAGCTGGGGCAAGCTGCAACAACCTAGGTTTCCAAAGGAAGACAGAGAGCAGTGTGCCGCCTTGGGCTCTGCATGCAAGAAGGGTTCTGAAGGGCCTACACGGCTGCTTGTTGCTCAGCAGGCAGAGAGGAGACGTGGGGGGGATCCGTGTTGTAGCATGGGAAACGGTGCGGAGGCCAGAGTGCTTGGATTCCTGAGAGCTATCCTCGCGTTCCATTGAGGCACAACAAAGGTGGAGACCTCATGGAAACCGAGGCATGCAGAGCTTGCCCGGAGTAAACTCAGGCACTACCCTGAGGCTCACGGTGGCCTTGCGCTTTCCCAGGAGGAACGAGGTCTGCAGGATTAACTCTCCTCCAGCGTGATAGGAACGCTGTTCATCGGGTGAAAGTGCTCGTTTGCTACGCAAGCGTACCTGCGGAGGCTATAACCTGGTCAACTTCAAGGTTTGGCAAGCAGCCCCTGAGACACTACAATCCAAGCTTCCAAAGGGAAAAGGCTGCTTTTGTCGGCAGAGCCAACCAACCCTTGTTAGCACCCAGCATAAGTACCTGCAGTACGGGAGCTGCGAAGGGAAACAAACGGGACACACTGGGCACCTGAGAAGCTCCCCTCGACACTTGCAAGCAGCCTGTTTCTCTGGGGAAACATACTCGTTTCCTGCCCGGGCGTGCCTGCAGTGAGTAGAAGCTGGGCCTTCCTAGGGTTTCGCAAACAGCTCCTAGGCTACAAGAATCCACATTTCCAAAGGGGAAAAGACTGCTTTTGGAAGCAGGGACACCTATACTAGTTCAAAGCAAACATGAGTACCTGCAGTAGTGGAGCTGCCGAGGGAGAGCATGGCGAAACCCTGGCAACTTCGCTAAGTATCTTTTACTGTGCAGGCTTCGAAGTGTGGCAAGATCCCTGAAGGAGGCCTGGTCTGAGCGAGGCCTAGTTGGCTCTACCTCTTCCGTGGGCCTAGCAGGGTAAAGGAGGAAGAGTGCTCTTTGCTCAGCTTGGACCTCACTTAGACGTCCTGCTAAACCAACGAGCCAGTCGGTGTGAGCTCCTGGATGGAAGGCTGAGCAGAGTGATTTTCTGAGTGCAGGTAGGGTCCTGGTCCTCACTGAGTCCACGTTCCCCAGCTCATGAGACCGGCTCAGACTGTCTTGGTGAGCTGGGTAAGCTGCGACAACCTAGGTTTCCAAAGGAAGACAGAGAGCAGTGTGCCGCCTTGGGCTCTGCATGCAAGAAGTGTTCTGAAGGGCCTACACGGCTGCTTGTTGCTCAGCAGGCAGAGAGGAGACGTGGGGGGGATCCGTGTGGTAGCATGGGAAACGGTGCGGAGGTCAGAGTGCTTGGAGTCCTGAAAGCTATCCTCGCGTTCCATTGAAGCACAACAACGGTGGAGACCTCATGGAAACCGAGGCACGCAGAGCTTGCCCGTTGGAAACTTAGGCACTACCCTGAGGCTCAGGGTGGCCTTGCGCTTTCCCAGGAGGAACGAGGTCTACGGGATTAACTCTCCTCCAGCGTGACAGGAACCCTGTTCCTCGGGTGAAAGTGCTCGTTTGCTACTCAAGCGTACCTGCGGAGGCTATAACCTGGGCAACTTCAAGGTTTGGCAAGCAGCCCCTGAGACACTACAATCCAAGCTTCCAAAGGGAAAAGGCTGCTTTTGTCGGCAGAGCCAACCAACTCTTTTTAGCACCCAGCATAAGTACCTGCAGTACGGGAGCTGCGAAGGGAAACAAACGGGACACACTGGGCACCTGAGAAGCTCTTCTCGACACTTGCAAGCAGCCTGTTTCTCTGGGGAAACATACTCGTTTCCTGCCTGGGCGTGCCTGCAGTGAGTAGAAGCTGGGCCTTCCTAGGGTTTCGCAAACAGCTCCGAGGCTCAAAGAATCCACATTTCCAAAGGGGAAAAGACTGCTTTTTGAAGCAGGGCCACCTATCCTCGTTCACAGCAAACATGAGTCCCTGCAGTAGTGGAGCTGCCGAGGGAGAGCATGGCGAAACCCTGGCAACCTCGCTAAGTATCTTTTACTGTGCAGGCTTCGAACTGTGGCAAGATCCCTGAAGGAGGGATGGCCTGAGCGAGGCCTAGTTGGCTCTACCTCTTCCGGGGGCCTAGCAGGGTAAAGGAGGAATTGTGCTCTTGCTCAGCTTGGACCTCACTTAGACGTCCTGCTAAACCAACGAGCCAGTCGGTGTGAGTTCCTGGATGGAAGGCTGAGCAGAGTGATTTTCTGAGTGCACGTATGGCCCTGCTCCTCATTGAGTTCACGTTCCTCAGCACATGAGACCGGCTCAGACTGTCTTCGTAGCTGGGGCAAGCTGCAACAACCTAGGTTTCCAAAGGAAGACAGAGAGCAGTGTGCCGCCTTGGGCTCTGCATGCAAGAAGGGTTCTGAAGGGCCTACACGGCTGCTTGTTGCTCAGCAGGCAGAGAGGAGACGTGGGGGGGATCCGTGTTGTAGCATGGGAAACGGTGCGGAGGCCAGAGTGCTTGGATTCCTGAGAGCTATCCTCGCGTTCCATTGAGGCACAACAAAGGTGGAGACCTCATGGAAACCGAGGCACGCAGAGCTTGCCCGGAGTAAACTCAGGCACTACCCTGAGGCTCACGGTGGCCTTGCGCTTTCCCAGGAGGAACGAGGTCTGCAGGATTAACTCTCCTCCAGCGTGATAGGAACGCTGTTCATCGGGTGAAAGTGCTCGTTTGCTACGCAAGCGTACCTGCGGAGGCTATAACCTGGGCAACTTCAAGGTTTGGCAAGCAGCCCCTGAGACACTACAATCCAAGCTTCCAAAGGGAAAAGGCTGCTTTTGTCGGCAGAGCCAACCAACCCTTGTTAGCACCCAGCATAAGTACCTGCAGTACGGGAGCTGCGAAGGGAAACAAACGGGAAACACTGGGCACCTGAGAAGCTCCCCTCGACACTTGCAAGCAGCCTGTTTCTCTGGGGAAACATACTCGTTTCCTCCCCGGGCATGCCTGCAGTGAGTAGAAGCTGGGCCTTCCTAGGGTTTCGCAAACAGCTCCTAGGCTACAAGAATCCACATTTCCAAAGGGGAAAAGACTGCTTTTGGAAGCAGGGACACCTATACTAGTTCAAAGCAAACATGAGTACCTGCAGTAGTGGAGCTGCCGAGGGAGAGCATGGCGAAACCCTGGCAACTTCGCTAAGTATCTTTTACTGTGCAGGCTTCGAAGTGTGGCAAGATCCCTGAAGGAGGCCTGGTCTGAGCGAGGCCTAGTTGGCTCTACCTCTTCCGTGGGCCTAGCAGGGTAAAGGAGGAAGAGTGCTCTTTGCTCAGCTTGGACCTCACTTAGACGTCCTGCTAAACCAACGAGCCAGTCGGTGTGAGCTCCTGGATGGAAGGCTGAGCAGAGTGATTTTCAGAGTGCAGGTAGGGCCCTGGTCCTCACTGAGTCCACGTTCCCCAGCTCATGAAACCGGCTCAGACTGTCTTCGTGAGGTGGGTAAGCTCCGACAACCTAGGTTTCCAAAGGAAGACAGAGAGCAGTGTCCCGCCTTGGTCTCTGCATGCAAGCAGTGTTCTGAAGGGCCTACACGGCTGCTTGTTGCTCAGCAGGCAGAGAGGAGACGTGGGGGGAATCCGTGTGGTAGCATGGGAAACGGTGCGGAGGCCAGAGTGCTTGGAGTCCTGAAAGCTATCCTCGCGTTCCATTGAGGCACAACCACGGTGGAGACCTCATGGAAACCGAGGCACGCAGAGCTTGCACGGAGCAAACTTAGGCACTACCCTGAGGCTCAGGGTGGCCTTGCGCTTTCCCAGGAGGAACGAGGTCTGCAGGATTAACTCTCCTGCAGCTTGATAGGAACGCTGTTCATCGGGTGAAAGTGCTCGTTTGCTACGCAAGCGTACCTGCGGAGGCTATAACCTGGTCAACTTCAAGGTTTGGCAAGCAGCCCCTGAGACACTACAATCCAAGCTTCCAAAGGGAAAAGGCTGCTTTTGTCGGCAGAGCCAACGAACCCTTGTTAGCACCCAGCATAAGTACCTGCAGTACGGGAGCTGCGAAGGGAAACAAACGGACACACTGGGCACCTGAGAAGCTCCCCTCGACACTTGCAAGCAGCCTGTTTCTCTGGGGAAACATACTCGTTTCCTCCCCGGGCGTGCCTGCCGTGAGTAGAAGCTGGGCCTTCCTAGGATTTCGCAAACAGCTCCGAGGCTCAAAGAATCCACATTTCCAAAGGGGAAAAGACTGCTTTTTGAAGTGGGCCACCTATCCTAGTTCACAGCAAACATGAGTCCCTGCAGTAGTGGAGCTGTCCAGTGAGAATGGCGAAACCCTGGCAACTTCGCTAAATATCTTTTACTGTGCAGGCTTCGAAGTGTGGCAAGATCCCTGAAGGAGGCCTGGTCTGAGCGAGGCCTAGTTGGCTCTACCTCTTCCGTGGGCCTAGCAGGGTAAAGGAGGAAGTGTGTTCTTTGCTCAGCTTGGACCTCACTTAGACGTCCTGCTAAACCAACGAGCCAGTCGGTGTGAGCTCCTGGATGGAAGGCTGAGCAGAGTGATTTTTTGAGTGTACGTATGCCCCTGGTCCTCATTGAGTTCACGTTCCTCAGCACATGAGACCGGCTCAGACTGTCTTCGTAACTGGGGCAAGCTGCAACAACCTAGGTTTCCAAAGGAAGACAGAGAGCAGTGTGCCGCCTTAGGCTCTGCATGCAAGAAGGGTTCTGAAGTGCCTACACGGCTGCTTGTTGCTCAGCAGGCAGAGAGGCGACGTGGGGGGGGGATCCGTGTGGTAGCATGGGAAACGGTGCGGAGGTCAGAGTGCTTGGAGTCCTGAAAGCTATCCTCGCGTTCCATTGAAGCACAACAACGGTGTAGACCTCATGGAAACCGAGGCACGCAGAGCTTGCCCGTTGGAAACTTAGGCACTACCCTGAGGCTCAGGGTGGCCTTGCGCTTTCCCAGGAGGAACGAGGTCTGCGGGATTAACTCTCCTCCAGCGTGACAGGAACCCTGTTCCTCGGGTGAAAGTGCTCGTTTGCTACGCAAGCGTACCTCTGGAGGCTATAACCTGGGCAACTTCAAGGTTTGGCAAGCAGCCCCTGAGACACTACAATCCAAGCTTCCAAAAGGAAAAGGCTGCTTTTGTCCGAAGAGCCACCTACCCTTGTTAGCCCCCAGCATAAGTACCTGCAGGATGTCAGCTGCGAAGGGAAACAAAGGGGACACACTGGGCACCTGAGAAGCTCCGCTCGACACTTGCAAGCAGCCTGTTTCTCTGGGGAAACATACTCGTTTCCTCCCCGGCGTGCCTGCCGTGAGTAGAAGCTGTGCCTTCCTAGGGTTTTGCAAACAGCTCTGAGGCTACAAGAATCCACATTTCCAAAGGGGAAAAGACTGCGTTTTGAAGTGGGCAACCTATCCTAGTTCACAGCAAACATGAGTCCCTGCAGTAGTGGAGCTGCCGAGGGAGAGCCTGGCGAAACACTGGCAACTTCGCTAAGTATCTTTTACTGTGCAGGCTTCGAAGTGTGGCAAGATCCCTGAAGGAGGGCTGGCCTGAGCGAGGCCTAGTTGGCTCTACCTCTTCCGTGGGCCTAGCAGGGTAAAGGAGGAAGTGTGTTCTTTGCTCAGCTTGGACCTCACTTAGACGTCCTGCTAAACCAACGAGCCAGTCGGTGTGAGCTCCTGGATGGAAGGCTGAGCAGAGTGATTTTTTGAGTGCACGTATGCCCCTGGTCCTCATTGAGTTCACGTTCCTCAGCACATGAGACCGGCTCAGACTGTCTTCGTAGCTGGGGCAAGCTGCAACAACCTAGGTTTCCAAAGGAAGACAGAGAGCAGTGTGCCGCCTTGGGTTCTGCATGCAAGAAGTGTTCTGAAGGGCCTACACGGCTGCTTGTTGCTCAGCAGGCAGAGAGGAGACGTGGGGGGATCTGTGTGGTAGCATGGGAAATGGTGCGGAGGTCAGAGTGCTTGGAGTCCTGAAAGCTATCCTCGCGTTCCATTGAAGCACAACAACAGTGGAGACCTCATGGAAACCGAGGCACGCAGAGCTTGCCCTGTGGAAACTTAGGCACTACCCTGAGGCTCAGGGTGGCCTTGCGCTTTCCCAGGAGGAAGGAGGTCTGCGGGATTAACTCTCCTCCAGCGTGACAGGAACCCTGTTTCTCGGGTGAAAGTGCTCGTTTGCTACTCAAGCGTACCTGCGGAGGCTATAACCTGGGCAACTTCAAGGTTTGGCAAGCAGCCCCTGAGACACTACAATCCAAGCTTCCAAAAGGAAAAGGCTGCTTTTGTCGGAAGAGCCAGCTACCCTTGTTAGCCCCCAGCATAAGTACCTGCAGGATGTCAGCTGCGAAGGGAAACAAACGGGACACACTGGGCACCTGAGAAGCTCCGCTCGACACTTGCAAGCAGCCTGTTTCTCTGGGGAAACATACTCGTTTCCTCCCCGGGCGTGCCTGCAGTGAGTAAAAGCTGGCCCTTCCTAGGGTTTTGCAAACAGCTCCGAGGCTACAAGAATCCACATTTCCAAAGGGGAAAAGACTGCTTTTTGAAGTGGGCCACCTATCCTAGTTCACAGCAAACATGAGTCCCTGCAGTAGTGGAGCTGCCGAGGGAGAGCATGGCGAAACCCTGGCAACTTCGCTAATTAACTTTTACTGTGCAGGCTTCGAAGTGTGGCAAGATCCCTGAAGGAGGGCTGGCCTGAGCGAGGCCTAGTTGGCCCTACCTCTTCCGTGGGCCTAGCAGGGTAAAGGAGGAAGTGTGCTCTTTGCTCAGCTTGGACCTCACTTAGACGTCCTGCTAAACCAACGAGCCAGTCGGTGTGAGCTCCTGGATGGAAGGCTGAGCAGAGTGATTTTCTGAGTGCAGGTAGGGCCCTGGTCCTCACTGAGTCCACGTCTCCCAGCTCATGAGAACGGCTCAGACTGTCTTCGTGAGCTGGGGCAAGCTGCGACCACCTAGGTTTCCAAAGGAAGACAGAGAGCAGTGTGCCGCCTTGGGTTCTGCATGCAAGAAGTGTTCCGAAGGGCCTACACGGTTGCTTGTTGCTCAGCAGGCAGAGAGGAGACGTGCGGGGATCTGTGTGGTAGCATGGGAAATGGTGCGGAGGTCAGAGTGCTTGGAGTCCTGAAAGCTATCCTCGCGTTCCATTGAAGCACAACAACGGTGGAGACCTCATGGAAACCGAGGCACGCAGAGCTTGCCCGTTGGAAACTTAGGCACTACCCTGAGGCTCAGGGTGGCCTTGCGCTTTCCCAGGAGGAACGAGGTCTGCAGGATTAACTCTCCTGTAGCGTGATAGGAACGCTGTTCATCGGGTGAAAGTGCTCGTTTGCTACGCAAGCGTACCTACGGAGGCTATAACCTGGTCAACTTCAAGTTTTGGCAAGCAGCCCCTGAGACACTACAATCCAAGCTTCCGAAGGGAAAAGGCTGCTTTTGTCGGCAGAGCCAACGAACCCTTGTTAGCACCCAGCATAAGTACCTGCAGTACGGGAGCTGCGAAGGGAAACAAACGGGACACACTGGGCACCTGAGAAGCTCCCCTCGACACTTGCAAGCAGCCTGTTTCTCTGGGGAAACATACTCGTTTCCTCCCCGGGCGTGCCTGCCGTGAGTAGAAGCTGGGCCTTCCTAGGGTTTTGCAAACAGCTCCGAGGCTACAAGAATCCACATTTCCAAAGGGGAAAAGACTGCTTTTTGAAGTGGGCCACCTATCCTAGTTCACAGCAAACATGAGTCCCTGCAGTAGTGGAGCTGCCGAGGGAGAGCATGGCGAAACCCTGGCAACTTCGCTAAATAACTTTTACTGTGCAGGCTTTGAAGTGTGGCAAGATCACTGAAGGAGGGCTGGCCTGAGCGAGGCCTAGTTGGCTCTACCTCTTCCGTGGGCCTAGCAGGGTAAAGGAGGAAGTGTGTTCTTTGCTCAGCTTGGACCTCACTTAGACGTCCTGCTAAACCAACGAGCCAGTCGGTGTGAGCTCCTGGATGGAAGGCTGAGCAGAGTGATTTTCCGACTGCAGGTAGGGCCCTGGTCCTCACTGAGTCCACTTTCCCCATCTCATGAGAGAGGCTCAGACTGTCTTCGTAGCTGGGGCAAGCTGCAACAACCTAGGTTTCCAAAGGAAGACAGAGAGCAGTGTGCCGCCTTGGGTTCTGCATGCAAGAAGTGTTCTGAAGGGCCTACACGGCTGCTTGTTGCTCAGCAGGCAGAGAGGAGACGTGGGGGGATCTGTGTGGTAGCATGGGAAATGGTGCGGAGGTCAGAGTGCTTGGAGTCCTGAAAGCTATCCTCGCGTTCCATTGAAGCACAACAACAGTGGAGACCTCATGGAAACCGAGGCACGCAGAGCTTGCCCTGTGGAAACTTAGGCACTACCCTGAGGCTCAGGGTGGCCTTGCGCTTTCCCAGGAGGAAGGAGGTCTGCGGGATTAACTCTCCTCCAGCGTGACAGGAACCCTGTTTCTCGGGTGAAAGTGCTCGTTTGCTACTCAAGCGTACCTGCGGAGGCTATAACCTGGGCAACTTCAAGGTTTGGCAAGCAGCCCCTGAGACACTACAATCCAAGCTTCCAAAAGGAAAAGGCTGCTTTTGTCGGAAGAGCCAGCTACCCTTGTTAGCCCCCAGCATAAGTACCTGCAGGATGTCAGCTGCGAAGGGAAACAAACGGGACACACTGGGCACCTGAGAAGCTCCGCTCGACACTTGCAAGCAGCCTGTTTCTCTGGGGAAACATACTCGTTTCCTCCCCGGGCGTGCCTGCAGTGAGTAAAAGCTGGCCCTTCCTAGGGTTTTGCAAACAGCTCCGAGGCTACAAGAATCCACATTTCCAAAGGGGAAAAGACTGCTTTTTGAAGTGGGCCACCTATCCTAGTTCACAGCAAACATGAGTCCCTGCAGTAGTGGAGCTGCCGAGGGAGAGCATGGCGAAACCCTGGCAACTTCGCTAATTAACTTTTACTGTGCAGGCTTCGAAGTGTGGCAAGATCCCTGAAGGAGGGCTGGCCTGAGCGAGGCCTAGTTGGCCCTACCTCTTCCGTGGGCCTAGCAGGGTAAAGGAGGAAGTGTGCTCTTTGCTCAGCTTGGACCTCACTTAGACGTCCTGCTAAACCAACGAGCCAGTCGGTGTGAGCTCCTGGATGGAAGGCTGAGCAGAGTGATTTTCTGAGTGCAGGTAGGGCCCTGGTCCTCACTGAGTCCACGTCTCCCAGCTCATGAGAACGGCTCAGACTGTCTTCGTGAGCTGGGGCAAGCTGCGACCACCTAGGTTTCCAAAGGAAGACAGAGAGCAGTGTGCCGCCTTGGGTTCTGCATGCAAGAAGTGTTCCGAAGGGCCTACACGGTTGCTTGTTGCTCAGCAGGCAGAGAGGAGACGTGCGGGGATCTGTGTGGTAGCATGGGAAATGGTGCGGAGGTCAGAGTGCTTGGAGTCCTGAAAGCTATCCTCGCGTTCCATTGAAGCACAACAACGGTGGAGACCTCATGGAAACCGAGGCACGCAGAGCTTGCCCGTTGGAAACTTAGGCACTACCCTGAGGCTCAGGGTGGCCTTGCGCTTTCCCAGGAGGAACGAGGTCTGCAGGATTAACTCTCCTGTAGCGTGATAGGAACGCTGTTCATCGGGTGAAAGTGCTCGTTTGCTACGCAAGCGTACCTACGGAGGCTATAACCTGGTCAACTTCAAGTTTTGGCAAGCAGCCCCTGAGACACTACAATCCAAGCTTCCGAAGGGAAAAGGCTGCTTTTGTCGGCAGAGCCAACGAACCCTTGTTAGCACCCAGCATAAGTACCTGCAGTACGGGAGCTGCGAAGGGAAACAAACGGGACACACTGGGCACCTGAGAAGCTCCCCTCGACACTTGCAAGCAGCCTGTTTCTCTGGGGAAACATACTCGTTTCCTCCCCGGGCGTGCCTGCCGTGAGTAGAAGCTGGGCCTTCCTAGGGTTTTGCAAACAGCTCCGAGGCTACAAGAATCCACATTTCCAAAGGGGAAAAGACTGCTTTTTGAAGTGGGCCACCTATCCTAGTTCACAGCAAACATGAGTCCCTGCAGTAGTGGAGCTGCCGAGGGAGAGCATGGCGAAACCCTGGCAACTTCGCTAAATAACTTTTACTGTGCAGGCTTTGAAGTGTGGCAAGATCACTGAAGGAGGGCTGGCCTGAGCGAGGCCTAGTTGGCTCTACCTCTTCCGTGGGCCTAGCAGGGTAAAGGAGGAAGTGTGTTCTTTGCTCAGCTTGGACCTCACTTAGACGTCCTGCTAAACCAACGAGCCAGTCGGTGTGAGCTCCTGGATGGAAGGCTGAGCAGAGTGATTTTCCGACTGCAGGTAGGGCCCTGGTCCTCACTGAGTCCACTTTCCCCATCTCATGAGAGAGGCTCAGACTGTCTTGGTGAGCTGGGTAAGCTGCGACAACCTAGGTTTCCAAAGGAAGACAGAGAGCAGTGTGCCGCCTTGGGCTCTGCATGCAGAAGTGTTCTGAAGGGCCTACACGGCTGCTTGTTGCTCAGCAGGCAGAGAGGAGACGTGGGGGGGATCCGTGTGGTAGCATGGGAAACGGTGCGGAGGTCAGAGTGCTTGGAGTCCTGAAAGCTATCCTCGCGTTCCATTGAAGCACAACAACGGCGGAGACCTCATGGAAACCGAGGCACGCAGAGCTTGCCCTTTGGAAACTTAGGCACTACCCTGAGGCTCAGGGTGGCCTTGCGCTTTCCCAGGAGGAAGGAGGTCTGCGGGATTAACTCTCCTCCAGCGTGACAGGAACCCTGTTCTTCGGTAGAAAGTGCTCGTTTGCTACGCAAGCGTACCTCTGGAGGCTATAACCTGGGCAACTTCAAGGTTTGGCAAGCAGCCCCTGAGACACTACAATCCAAGCTTCCAAAGGGAAAAGGCTGCTTTTGTCGGCAGAGCCAACCAACTCTTGTTAGCACCCAGCATAAGTACCTGCAGGATGTCAGCTGCGAAGGGAAACAAACGGGACACACTGGGCACCTGAGAAGCTCCGCTCGACACTTGCAAGCAGCCTGTTTCTCTGGGGAAACATACTCGTTTCCTCCCCAGGCGTGCCTGCCGTGAGTAGAAGCTGGGCCTTCCTAGGGTTTTGCAAACAGCTCCGAGGCTACAAGAATCCACATTTCCAAAGGGGAAAAGACTGCTTTTTGAAGTGGGCCACCTATCCTAGTTCACAGCAAACATGAGTCCCTGCAGTAGTGGAGCTGCCGAGGGAGAGCATGGCGAAATCTTGGCAACTTCGCTAAGTATCTTTTACTGTGCAGGCTTCGAAGTGTGGCAAGATCCCTGAAGGAGGGCTGGCCTGAGCGAGGCCTAGTTGGCCCTACCTCTTCCGTGGGCCTAGCAGGGTAAAGGAGGAAGTGTGCTCTTTGCTCAGCTTGGACCTCACTTAGACGTCCTGCTAAACCAACGAGCCAGTCGGTGTGAGCTCCTGGATAGAAGGCTGAGCAGAGTGATTTTCTGAGTGCAGGTAGGGCCCTGGTCCTCACTGAGTCCACGTCTCCCAGCTCATGAGAACGGCTCAGACTGTCTTCGTGAGCTGGGGCAAGCTGCGACCACCGAGGTTTCCAAAGGAAGACAGAGAGCAGTGTGCCGCCTTGGGTTCTGCATGCAAGAAGTGTTCCGAAGGGCCTACACGGCTGCTTGTTGCTCAGCAGGCAGAGAGGAGACGTGGGGGGATCTGTGTGGTAGCATGGGAAATGGTGCGGAGGTCAGAGTGCTTGGAGTCCTGAAAGCTATCCTCGCGTTCCATTGAAGCACAACAACGATGGAGACCTCATGGAAACCGAGGCACGCAGAGCTTGCCCTGTGGAAACTTAGGCACTACCCTGAGGCTCAGGGTGGCCTTGCGCTTTCCCAGGAGGAACGAGGTCTGCGGGATTAACTCTCGTCCAGCGTGACAGGAACCCTGTTCCTCGGGTGAAAGTGCTCGTTTGCTACTCAAGCGTACCTCTGGAGGCTATAACCTGGGCAACTTCAAGGTTTGGCAAGCAGCCCCTGAGACACTACAATCCAAGCTTCCAAAAGGAAAAGGCTGCTTTTGTCGGAAGAGCCACCTACCCTTGTTAGCCCCCAGCATAAGTACCTGCAGGATGTCAGCTGCGAAGGGAAACAAACGGGACACACTGGGCACCTGAGAAGCTCCGCTCGACACTTGCAAGCAGCCTGTTTCTCTGGGGAAACATACTCGTTTCCTCCCAGGGCGTGCCTGCCGTGAGTAGAAGCTGGGCCTTCCTAGGGTTTTGCAAACAGCTCCGAGGCTACAAGAATCCACATTTCCAAAGGGGAAAAGACTGCTTTTTGAAGTGGGCCACCTATCCTAGTTCACAGCAAACATGAGTCCCTGCAGTAGTGGAGCTGCCGAGGGAGAGCATGGCGAAACCCTGGCAACTTCGCTAAATAACTTTTACTGTGCAGGCTTCGAACTGTGGCAAGTTCCCTGAAGGAGGGCTGGCCTGAGCGAGGCCTAGTTGGCTCTACCTCTTCCGTGGGCCTAGCAGGGTAAAGGAGGAAGTGTGTTCTTTGCTCAGCTTGGACCTCACTTAGACGTCCTGCTAAACCAACGAGCCAGTCGGTGTGAGCTCCTGGATGGAAGGCTGAGCAGAGTGATTTTCTGAGTGCAGGTAGGGCCCTGGTCCTCACTGAGTGCACTTTCCCATCTCATGAGAGCGGCTCAGACTGTCTTGGTGAGCTGGGTAAGCTGCGACAACCTAGGTTTCCAAAGGAAGACAGAGAGCAGTGTGCCGCCTTGGGCTCTGCATGCAAGAAGGGTTCTGAAGGGCCTACACGGCTGCTTGTTGCTCAGCAGGCAGAGAGGAGACGTGGGGGGGATCCGTGTTGTAGCATGGGAAACGGTGCGGAGGCCAGAGTGCTTGGATTCCTGAGAGCTATCCTCGCGTTCCATTGAGGCACAACAAAGGTGGAGACCTCATGGAAACCGAGGCACGCAGAGCTTGCCCGGAGTAAACTCAGGCACTACCCTGAGGCTCACGGTGGCCTTGCGCTTTCCCAGGAGGAACGAGGTCTGCAGGATTAACTCTCCTGCAGCGTGATAGGAACGCTGTTCATCGGGTGAAAGTGCTCGTTTGCTACGCAAGCGTACCTACGGAGGCTATAACCTGGTCAACTTCAAGTTTTGGCAAGCAGCCCCTGAGACACTACAATCCAAGCTTCCAAAGGGAAAAGGCTGCTTTTGTCGGCAGAGCCAACCAACCCTTGTTAGCACCCAGCATAAGTACCTGCAGTACGGGAGCTGCGAAGGGAAACAAACGGGACACACTGGGCACCTGAGAAGCTCCCCTCGACACTTGCAAGCAGCCTGTTTCTCTGGGGAAACATACTCGTTTCCTCCCCGGGCGTGCCTGCAGTGAGTAGAAGCTGGGCCTTCCTATGGTTTCGCAAACAGCTCCTAGGCTACAAGAATCCACATTTCCAAAGGGGAAAAGACTGCTTTTGGAAGCAGGGACACCTATACTAGTTCAAAGCAAACATGAGTACCTGCAGTAGTGGAGCTGCCGAGGGAGAGCATGGCGAAACCCTGGCAACTTCGCTAAGTATCTTTTACTGTGCAGGCTTCGAAGTGTGGCAAGATCCCTGAAGGAGGGCTGGCCTGAGCGAGGCCTAGTTGGCTCTACCTCTTCCGTGGGCCTAGCAGGGTAAAGGAGGAAGTGTGTTCTTTGCTCAGCTTGGACCTCACTTAGACGTCCTGCTAAACCAACGAGCCAGTCGGTGTGAGCTCCTGGATGGAAGGCTGAGCAGAGTGATTTTCTGAGTGCAGGTAGGGCCCTGGTCCTCACTGAGTCCACGTTCCCCAGCTCATGAGACCGGCTCAGACTGTCTTCGTGAGCTGGGTAAGCTGCGACAACCTAGGTTTCCAAAGGAAGACAGAGAGCAGTGTGCCGCCTTGGGCTCTTCATGCAGAAGTGTTCCGAAGGGCCTACACGGCTGCTTGTTGCTCAGCAGGCAGAGAGGAGACGTGGGGGGGATCCGTGTGGTAGCATGGGAAACGGTGCGGAGGTCAGAGTGCTTGGAGTCCTGAAAGCTATCCTCGCGTTCCATTAAAGCACAACAACGGTGGAGACCTCATGGAAACCGAGGCACGCAGAGCTTGCCCGTTGGAAACTTAGGCACTACCCTGAGGCTCAGGGTGGACTTGCGCTTTCCCAGGAGGAACGAGGTCTGCGGGATTAACTCTCCTCCAGCGTGACAGGAACCCTGTTCATCGGTAGAAAGTGCTCGTTTGCTACGCAAGCGTACCTGCGGAGGCTATAACCTGGGCAACTTCAAGGTTTGGCAAGCAGCCCCTGAGACACTACAATCCAAGCTTCCAAAGGGAAAAGGCTGCTTTTGTCGGCAGAGCCAACCAAGCCTTGTTAGCACCCAGCATAAGTACCTGCAGTACGGGAGCTGCGAAGGGAAACAAACGGGAAACACTGGGCACCTGAGAAGCTCCCCTCGACACTTGCAAGCAGCCTGTTTCTCTGGGGAAACATACTCGTTTCCTCCCCGGGCGTGCCTGCCGTGAGTAGAAGCTGGGCCTTCCTAGGGTTTTGCAAACAGCTCCGAGGCTACAAGAATCCACATTTCCAAAGGGGAAAAGACTGCTTTTGGAAGTGGGCCACCTATCCTAGTTCACAGCAAACATGAGTCCCTGCAGTAGTGGAGCTGCCGAGGGAGAGCATGGCGAAACCCTGGCAACTTCGCTAAATAACTTTTACTGTGCAGGCTTCGAACTGTGGCAAGATCCCTGAAGGAGGGCTGGCCTGAGCGAGGCCTAGTTGGCTCTACCTCTTCCGTGGGCCTAGCAGGGTAAAGGAGGAAGTGTGTTCTTTGCTCAGCTTGGACCTCACTTAGACGTCCTGCTAAACCAACGAGCCAGTCGGTGTGAGCTCCTGGATGGAAGGCTGAGCAGAGTGATTTTCTGAGTGCAGGTAGGGCCCTGGTCCTCACTGAGTCCACTTTCCCCAGCTCATGAGAGCGGCTCAGACTGTCTTGGTGAGCTGGGTAAGCTGCGACAACCTAGGTTTCCAAAGGAAGACAGAGAGCAGTGTGCCGCCTTGGGCTCTGCATGCAAGAAGTGTTCTGAAGGGCCTACACGGCTGCTTGTTGCTCAGCAGGCAGAGAGGAGACGTGCGGGGGATCCGTGTGGTAGCATGGGAAAAGGTGCGGAGGTCAGAGTGCTTGGAGTCCTGAAAGCTATCCTCGCGTTCCATTGAAGCACAACAACGGTGGAGACCTCATGGAAACCGAGGCACGCAGAGCTTGCCCATTGGAAACTTAGGCACTACCCTGAGGCTCAGGGTGGCCTTGCGCTTTCCCAGGAGGAACGAGGTCTGCGGGATTAACTCTCCTCCAGCGTGACAGGAACCCTGTTCTTCGGTAGAAAGTGCTCGTTTGCTACGCAAGCGTACCTGCGGAGGCTATAACCTGGGCAACTTCAAGGTTTGGCAAGCAGCCCCTGAGACACTACAATCCAAGCTTCCAAAGGGAAAAGGCTGCTTTTGTCGGCAGAGCCAACCAACCCTTGTTAGCACCCAGCATAAGTACCTGCAGTACGGGAGCTGCGAAGGGAAACAAACGGGACACACTGGGCACCTGAGAAGCTCCCCTCGACACTTGCAAGCAGCCTGTTTCTCTGGGGAAACATACTCGTTTCCTGCCCGGGCGTGCCTGCAGTGAGTAGAAGCTGGGCCTTCCTAGGGTTTCGCAAACAGCTCCTAGGCTACAAGAATCCACATTTCCAAAGGGGAAAAGACTGCTTTTGGAAGCAGGGACACCTATACTAGTTCAAAGCAAACATGAGTACCTGCAGTAGTGGAGCTGCCGAGGGAGAGCATGGCGAAACCCTGGCAACTTCGCTAAGTATCTTTTACTGTGCAGGCTTCGAAGTGTGGCAAGATCCCTGAAGGAGGCCTGGTCTGAGCGAGGCCTAGTTGGCTCTACCTCTTCCGTGGGCCTAGCAGGGTAAAGGAGGAAGAGTGCTCTTTGCTCAGCTTGGACCTCACTTAGACGTCCTGCTAAACCAACGAGCCAGTCGGTGTGAGCTCCTGGATGGAAGGCTGAGCAGAGTGATTTTCAGAGTGCAGGTAGGGCCCTGGTCCTCACTGAGTCCACGTTCCCCAGCTCATGAAACCGGCTCAGATTGTCTTCGTGAGGTGGGTAAGCTCCGACAACCTAGGTTTCCAAAGGAAGACAGAGAGCAGTGTCCCGCCTTGGTCTCTGCATGCAAGCAGTGTTCTGAAGGGCCTACACGGCTGCTTGTTGCTCAGCAGGCAGAGAGGAGACGTGGGGGGAATCCGTGTGGTAGCATGGGAAACGGTGCGGAGGCCAGAGTGCTTGGAGTCCTAAAAGCTATCCTCGCGTTCCATTGACGCACAACCACGGTGGAGACCTCATGGAAACCGAGGCACGCAGAGCTTGCACGGAGCAAACTTAGGCACTACCCTGAGGCTCAGGGTGGCCTTGCGCTTTCCCAGGAGGAACGAGGTCTGCAGGATTAACTCTCCTGCAGCGTGATAGGAACGCTGTTCATCGGGTGAAAGTGCTCGTTTGCTACGCAAGCGTACCTGCGGAGGCTATAACCTGGTCAACTTCAAGGTTTGGCAAGCAGCCCCTGAGACACTACAATCCAAGCTTCCAAAGGGAAAAGGCTGCTTTTGTCGGCAGAGCCAACGAACCCTTGTTAGCACCCAGCATAAGTACCTGCAGTACGGGAGCTGCGAAGGGAAACAAACAGACACACTGGGCACCTGAGAAGCTCCCCTCGACACTTGCCAGCAGCCTGTTTCTCTGGGGAAACATACTCGTTTCCTCCCCGGGCGTGCCTGCAGTGAGTAAAAGCTGGGCCTTCCTATGGTTTCGCAAACAGCTCCTAGGCTACAAGAATCCACCTTTCCAAAGGGGAAAAGACTGCTCTTTGAAGTGGGCCACCTATCCTAGTTCACAGCAAACATGAGTCCCTGCAGTAGTGGAGCTGCCGAGGGAGAATGGCGAAACCCTGGCAACTTCGCTAAATATCTTTTACTGTGCAGGCTTCGAAGTGTGGCAAGATCCCTGAAGGAGGGCTGGTCTGAGCGAGGCCTAGTTGGCTCTACCTCTTCCGTGGGCCTAGCAGGGTAAAGGAGGAAGTGTGTTCTTTGCTCAGCTTGGACCTCACTTAGACGTCCTGCTAAACCAACGAGCCAGTCGGTGTGAGCTCCTGGATGGAAGGCTGAGCAGAGTGATTTTCTGAGTGCAGGTAGGGTCCTGGTCCTCACTGAGTCCACGTTCCCCAGCTCATGAGACCGGCTCAGACTGTCTTGGTGAGCTGGGTAAGCTGCGACAACCTAGGTTTCCAAAGGAAGACAGAGAGCAGTGTGCCGCCTTGGGCTCTGCATGCAAGAAGTGTTCTGAAGGGCCTACACGGCTGCTTGTTGCTCAGCAGGCAGAGAGGAGACGTGGGGGGGATCCGTGTGGTAGCATGGGAAACGGTGCGGAGGTCAGAGTGCTTGGAGTCCTGAAAGCTATCCTCGCGTTCCATTGAAGCACAACAACGGTGGAGACCTCATGGAAACCGAGGCACGCAGAGCTTGCCCGTTGGAAACGTAGGCACTACCCTGAGGCTCAGGGTGGCCTTGCGCTTTCCCAGGAGGAACGAGGTCTGCGGGATTAACTCTCCTCCAGCGTGACAGGAACCCTGTTCCTCGGGTGAAAGTGCTCGTTTGCTACTCAAGCGTACCTGCGGAGGCTATAACCTGGTCAACTTCAAGGTTTGGCAAGCAGCCCCTGAGACACTACAATCCAAGCTTCCAAAGGGAAAAGGCTGCTTTTGTCGGCAGAGCCAACCAACCCTTGTTAGCACCCAGCATAAGTACCTGCAGTACGGGAGCTGCGAAGGGAAACAAACGGGACACACTGGGCACCTGAGAAGCTCCCCTCGACACTTGCAAGCAGCCTGTTTCTCTGGGGAAACATACTCGTTTCCTGCCCGGGCGTGCCTGCAGTGAGTAAAAGCTGGGCCTTCCTAGGGTTTCGCAAACAGCTCCTAGGCTACAAGAATCCACATTTCCAAAGGGGAAAAGACTGCTTTTGGAAGCAGGGACACCTATACTAGTTCAAAGCAAACATGAGTACCTGCAGTAGTGGAGCTGCCGAGGGAGAGCATGGCGAAACCCTGGCAACTTCGCTAAGTATCTTTTACTGTGCAGGCTTCGAAGTGTGGCAAGATCCCTGAAGGAGGCCTGGTCTGAGCGAGGCCTAGTTGGCTCTACCTCTTCCGTGGGCCTAGCAGGGTAAAGGAGGAAGAGTGCTCTTTGCTCAGCTTGGACCTCACTTAGACGTCCTGCTAAACCAACGAGCCAGTCGGTGTGAGCTCCTGGATGGAAGGCTGAGCAGAGTGATTTTCAGAGTGCAGGTAGGGCCCTGGTCCTCACTGAGTCCACGTTCCCCAGCTCATGAAACCGGCTCAGACTGTCTTCGTGAGGTGGGTAAGCTCCGACAACCTAGGTTTCCAAAGAAAGACAGAGAGCAGTGTCCCGCCTTGGTCTCTGCATGCAAGCAGTGTTCTGAAGGGCCTACACGGCTGCTTGTTGCTCAGCAGGCAGAGAGGAGACGTGGGGGGAATCCGTGTGGTAGCATGGGAAACGGTGCGGAGGCCAGAGTGCTTGGAGTCCTGAAAGCTATCCTCGCGTTCCATTGAGGCACAACCACGGTGGAGACCTCATGGAAACCGAGGCACGCTGAGCTTGCACGGAGCAAACTTAGGCACTACCCTGAGGCTCAGGGTGGCCTTGCGCTTTCCCAGGAGGAACGAGGTCTGCAGGATTAACTCTCCTGCAGCGTGATAGGAACGCTGTTCATCGGGTGAAAGTGCTCGTTTGCTACGCAAGCGTACCTGCGGAGGCTATAACCTGGTCAACTTCAAGGTTTGGCAAGCAGCCCCTGAGACACTACAATCCAAGCTTCCAAAGGGAAAAGGCTGCTTTTGTCGGCAGAGCCAACGAACCCTTGTTAGCACCCAGCATAAGTACCTGCAGTACGGGAGCTGCGAAGGGAAACAAACGGACACACTGGGCACCTGAGAAGCTCCCCTCTACACTTGCAAGCAGCCTGTTTCTCTGGGGAAACATACTCGTTTCCTCCCCGGGCGTGCCTGCCGTGAGTAGAAGCTGGGCATTCCTAGGATTTCGCAAACAGCTCCGAGGCTCAAAGAATCCACATTTCCAAAGGGGAAAAGACTGCTTTTTGAAGTGGGCCACCTATCCTAGTTCACAGCAAACATGAGTCCCTGCAGTAGTGGAGCTGTCCAGTGAGAATGGCGAAACCCTGGCAACTTCGCTAAATATCTTTTACTGTGCAGGCTTCGAAGTGTGGCAAGATCCCTGAAGGAGGGCTGGCCTGAGCGAGGCCTAGTTGGCTCTACCTCTTCCGTGGGCCTAGCAGGGTAAAGGAGGAAGTGTGTTCTTTGCTCAGCTTGGGCCTCACTTAGACGTCCTGCTAAACCAACGAGCCAGTCGGTGTGAGCTCCTGGATGGAAGGCTGAGCAGAGTGATTTTTTGAGTGCACGTATGCCCCTGGTCCTCATTGAGTTCACGTTCCTCAGCACATGAGACCGGCTCAGACTGTCTTCGTAGCTGGGGCAAGCTGCAACAACCTAGGTTTCCAAAGGAAGACAGAGAGCAGTGTGCCGCCTTGGGCTCTGCATGCAAGAAGTGTTCTGAAGGGCCTACACGGCTGCTTGTTGCTCAGCAGGCAGAGAGGAGACGTGGGGGGGATCCGTGTGGTAGCATGGGAAACGGTGCGGAGGTCAGAGTGCTTGGAGTCCTGAAAGCTATCCTCGCGTTCCATTGAAGCACAACAACGGTGGAGACCTCATGGAAACCGAGGCACGCAGAGCTTGCCCGTTGGAAACGTAGGCACTACCCTGAGGCTCAGGGTGGCCTTGCGCTTTCCCAGGAGGAACGAGGTCTGCGGGATTAACTCTCCTCCAGCGTGACAGGAACCCTGTTCCTCGGGTGAAAGTGCTCGTTTGCTACTCAAGCGTACCTGCGGAGGCTATAACCTGGTCAACTTCAAGGTTTGGCAAGCAGCCCCTGAGACACTACAATCCAAGCTTCCAAAGGGAAAAGGCTGCTTTTGTCGGCAGAGCCAACCAACCCTTGTTAGCACCCAGCATAAGTACCTGCAGTACGGGAGCTGCGAAGGGAAACAAACGGGACACACTGGGCACCTGAGAAGCTCCCCTCGACACTTGCAAGCAGCCTGTTTCTCTGGGGAAACATACTCGTTTCCTGCCCGGGCGTGCCTGCAGTGAGTAAAAGCTGGGCCTTCCTAGGGTTTCGCAAACAGCTCCTAGGCTACAAGAATCCACATTTCCAAAGGGGAAAAGACTGCTTTTGGAAGCAGGGACACCTATACTAGTTCAAAGCAAACATGAGTACCTGCAGTAGTGGAGCTGCCGAGGGAGAGCATGGCGAAACCCTGGCAACTTCGCTAAGTATCTTTTACTGTGCAGGCTTCGAAGTGTGGCAAGATCCCTGAAGGAGGCCTGGTCTGAGCGAGGCCTAGTTGGCTCTACCTCTTCCGTGGGCCTAGCAGGGTAAAGGAGGAAGAGTGCTCTTTGCTCAGCTTGGACCTCACTTAGACGTCCTGCTAAACCAACGAGCCAGTCGGTGTGAGCTCCTGGATGGAAGGCTGAGCAGAGTGATTTTCAGAGTGCAGGTAGGGCCCTGGTCCTCACTGAGTCCACGTTCCCCAGCTCATGAAACCGGCTCAGACTGTCTTCGTGAGGTGGGTAAGCTCCGACAACCTAGGTTTCCAAAGAAAGACAGAGAGCAGTGTCCCGCCTTGGTCTCTGCATGCAAGCAGTGTTCTGAAGGGCCTACACGGCTGCTTGTTGCTCAGCAGGCAGAGAGGAGACGTGGGGGGAATCCGTGTGGTAGCATGGGAAACGGTGCGGAGGCCAGAGTGCTTGGAGTCCTGAAAGCTATCCTCGCGTTCCATTGAGGCACAACCACGGTGGAGACCTCATGGAAACCGAGGCACGCTGAGCTTGCACGGAGCAAACTTAGGCACTACCCTGAGGCTCAGGGTGGCCTTGCGCTTTCCCAGGAGGAACGAGGTCTGCAGGATTAACTCTCCTGCAGCGTGATAGGAACGCTGTTCATCGGGTGAAAGTGCTCGTTTGCTACGCAAGCGTACCTGCGGAGGCTATAACCTGGTCAACTTCAAGGTTTGGCAAGCAGCCCCTGAGACACTACAATCCAAGCTTCCAAAGGGAAAAGGCTGCTTTTGTCGGCAGAGCCAACCAACCCTTGTTAGCACCCAGCATAAGTACCTGCAGTACGGGAGCTGCGAAGGGAAACAAACGGACACACTGGGCACCTGAGAAGCTCCCCTCTACACTTGCAAGCAGCCTGTTTCTCTGGGGAAACATACTCGTTTCCTCCCCGGGCGTGCCTGCCGTGAGTAGAAGCTGGGCATTCCTAGGATTTCGCAAACAGCTCCGAGGCTCAAAGAATCCACATTTCCAAAGGGGAAAAGACTGCTTTTTGAAGTGGGCCACCTATCCTAGTTCACAGCAAACATGAGTCCCTGCAGTAGTGGAGCTGTCCAGTGAGAATGGCGAAACCCTGGCAACTTCGCTAAATATCTTTTACTGTGCAGGCTTCGAAGTGTGGCAAGATCCCTGAAGGAGGGCTGGCCTGAGCGAGGCCTAGTTGGCTCTACCTCTTCCGTGGGCCTAGCAGGGTAAAGGAGGAAGTGTGTTCTTTGCTCAGCTTGGGCCTCACTTAGACGTCCTGCTAAACCAACGAGCCAGTCGGTGTGAGCTCCTGGATGGAAGGCTGAGCAGAGTGATTTTTTGAGTGCACGTATGCCCCTGGTCCTCATTGAGTTCACGTTCCTCAGCACATGAGACCGGCTCAGACTGTCTTCGTAGCTGGGGCAAGCTGCAACAACCTAGGTTTCCAAAGGAAGACAGAGAGCAGTGTGCCGCCTTGGGCTCTGCATGCAAGAAGTGTTCTGAAGGGCCTACACGGCTGCTTGTTGCTCAGCAGGCAGAGAGGAGACGTGGGGGGGATCCGTGTGGTAGCATGGGAAACGGTGCGGAGGTCAGAGTGCTTGGAGTCCTGAAAGCTATCCTCGCGTTCCATTGAAGCACAACAACGGTGGAGACCTCATGGAAACCGAGGCACGCAGAGCTTGCCCGTTGGAAACTTAGGCACTACCCTGAGGCTCAGGGTGGCCTTGCGCTTTCCCAGGAGGAACGAGGTCTGCGGGATTAACTCTCCTCCAGCGTGACAGGAACCCTGTTCCTCGGGTGAAAGTGCTCGTTTGCTACTCAAGCGTACCTGCGGAGGCTATAACCTGGTCAACTTCAAGGTTTGGCAAGCAGCCCCTGAGACACTACAATCCAAGCTTCCAAAGGGAAAAGGCTGCTTTTGTCGGCAGAGCCAACCAACTCTTTTTAGCACCCAGCATAAGTACCTGCAGTACGGGAGCTGCGAAGGGAAACAAACGGGACACACTGGGCACCTGAGAAGCTCTTCTCGACACTTGCAAGCAGCCTGTTTCTCTGGGGAAACATACTCGTTTCCTGCCCGGGCGTGCCTGCAGTGAGTAGAAGCTGGGCCTTCCTAGGGTTTCGCAAACAGCTCCGAGGCTCAAAGAATCCACATTTCCAAAGGGGAAAAGACTGCTTTTTGAAGCAGGGCCACCTATCCTCGTTCACAGCAAACATGAGTCCCTGAAGTAGTGGAGCTGCCGAGGGAGAGCATGGCGAAACCCTGGCAACTTCGCTAAGTATCTTTTACTGTGCAGGCTTCGAAGTGTGGCAAGATCCCTGAAGGAGGGATGGCCTGAGCGAGGCCTAGTTGGCTCTACCTCTTCCGGGGGCCTAGCAGGGTAAAGGGGGAATTGCGCTCTTGCTCAGCTTGGACCTCACTTAGACGTCCTGCTAAACCAACGAGCCAGTCGCTGTGAGTTCCTGGATGGAAGGCTGAGCAGAGTGATTTTATGAGTGCACGTATGGCCCTGGTCCTCATTGAGTTCACGTTCCTCAGCACATGAGACCGGCTCAGACTGTCTTCGTAGCTGGGGCAAGCTGCAACAACCTAGGTTTCCAAAGGAAGACAGAGAGCAGTGTGCCGCCTTGGGCTCTGCATGCAAGAAGGGTTCTGAAGGGCCTACACGGCTGCTTGTTGCTCAGCAGGCAGAGAGGAGACGTGGGTGGGATCCGTGTGGTAGCATGGGAAACGGTGCGGAGGCCAGAGTGCTTGGATTCCTGAGAGCTATCCTCGCGTTCCATTGAGGCACAACAAAGGTGGAGACCTCATGGAAACCGAGGCACGCAGAGCTTGCCCGGAGTAAACTCAGGCACTACCCTGAGGCTCACGGTGGCCTTGCGCTTTCCCAGGAGGAACGAGGTCTGCAGGATTAACTCTCCTGCAGCGTGATAGGAACGCTGTTCATCGGGTGAAAGTGCTCGTTTGCTACGCAAGCGTACCTGCGGAGGCTATAACCTGGGCAACTTCCAGGTTTGGCAAGCAGCCCCTGAGACACTACAATCCAAGCTTCCAAAGGGAAAAGGCTGCTTTTGTCGGCAGAGCCAACCAACCCTTGTTAGCACCCAGCATAAGTACCTGCAGTACGGGAGCTGCGAAGGGAAACAAACGGGACACACTGGGCACCTGAGAAGCTCCCCTCGACACTTGCAAGCAGCCTGTTTCTCTGGGGAAACATACTCGTTTCCTGCCCGGGCGTGCCTGCAGTGAGTAGAAGCTGGGCCTTCCTAGGGTTTCGCAAACAGCTCCTAGGCTACAAGAATCCACATTTCCAAAGGGGAAAAGACTGCTTTTGGAAGCAGGGACACCTATACTAGTTCAAAGCAAACATGAGTACCTGCAGTAGTGGAGCTGCCGAGGGAGAGCATGGCGAAACCCTGGCAACTTCGCTAAGTATCTTTTACTGTGCAGGCTTCGAAGTGTGGCAAGATCCCTGAAGGAGGCCTGGTCTGAGCGAGGCCTAGTTGGCTCTACCTCTTCCGTGGGCCTAGCAGGGTAAAGGAGGAAGAGTGCTCTTTGCTCAGCTTGGACCTCACTTAGACGTCCTGCTAAACCAACGAGCCAGTCGGTGTGAGCTCCTGGATGGAAGGCTGAGCAGAGTGATTTTCAGAGTGCAGGTAGGGCCCTGGTCCTCACTGAGTCCACGTTCCCCAGCTCATGAAACCGGCTCAGACTGTCTTCGTGAGGTGGGTAAGCTCCGACAACCTAGGTTTCCAAAGGAAGACAGAGAGCAGTGTCCCGCCTTGGTCTCTGCATGCAAGCAGTGTTCTGAAGGGCCTACACGGCTGCTTGTTGCTCAGCAGGCAGAGAGGAGACGTGGGGGGAATCCGTGTGGTAGCATGGGAAACGGTGCGGAGGCCAGAGTGCTTGGAGTCCTGAAAGCTATCCTCGCGTTCCATTGAGGCACAACCACGGTGGAGACCTCATGGAAACCGAGGCACGCAGAGCTTGCACGGAGCAAACTTAGGCACTACCCTGAGGCTCAGGGTGGCCTTGCGCTTTCCCAGGAGGAACGAGGTCTGCAGGATTAACTCTCCTGCAGCGTGATAGGAACGCTGTTCATCGGGTGAAAGTGCTCGTTTGCTACGCAAGCGTACCTGCGGAGGCTATAACCTGGTCAACTTCAAGGTTTGGCAAGCAGCCCCTGAGACACTACAATCCAAGCTTCCAAAGGGAAAAGGCTGCTTTTGTCGGCAGAGCCAACGAACCCTTGTTAGCACCCAGCATAAGTACCTGCAGTACGGGAGCTGCGAAGGGAAACAAACGGACACACTGGGCACCTGAGAAGCTCCCCTCGACACTTGCCAGCAGCCTGTTTCTCTGGGGAAACATACTCGTTTCCTCCCCGGGCGTGCCTGCAGTGAGTAAAAGCTGGGCCTTCCTATGGTTTCGCAAACAGCTCCTAGGCTACAAGAATCCACCTTTCCAAAGGGGAAAAGACTGCTCTTTGAAGTGGGCCACCTATCCTAGTTCACAGCAAACATGAGTCCCTGCAGTAGTGGAGCTGCCGAGGGAGAATGGCGAAACCCTGGCAACTTCGCTAAATATCTTTTACTGTGCAGGCTTCGAAGTGTGGCAAGATCCCTGAAGGAGGGCTGGCCTGAGCGAGGCCTAGTTGGCTCTACCTCTTCCGTGGGCCTAGCAGGGTAAAGGAGGAAGTGTGTTCTTTGCTCAGCTTGGACCTCACTTAGACGTCCTGCTAAACCAACGAGCCAGTCGGTGTGAGCTCCTGGATGGAAGGCTGAGCAGAGTGATTTTCTGAGTGCAGGTAGGGTCCTGGTCCTCACTGAGTCCACGTTCCCCAGCTCATGAGACCGGCTCAGACTGTCTTGGTGAGCTGGGTAAGCTGCGACAACCTAGGTTTCCAAAGGAAGACAGAGAGCAGTGTGCCGCCTTGGGCTCTGCATGCAAGAAGTGTTCTGAAGGGCCTACACGGCTGCTTGTTGCTCAGCAGGCAGAGAGGAGACGTGGGGGGGATCCGTGTGGTAGCATGGGAAACGGTGCGGAGGTCAGAGTGCTTGGAGTCCTGAAAGCTATCCTCGCGTTCCATTGAAGCACAACAACGGTGGAGACCTCATGGAAACCGAGGCACGCAGAGCTTGCCCGTTGGAAACTTAGGCACTACCCTGAGGCTCAGGGTGGCCTTGCGCTTTCCCAGGAGGAACGAGGTCTGCAGGATTAACTCTCCTCCAGCGTGACAGGAACCCTGTTCCTCGGGTGAAAGTGCTCGTTTGCTACTCAAGCGTACCTGCGGAGGCTATAACCTGGGCAACTTCAAGGTTTGGCAAGCAGCCCCTGAGACACTACAATCCAAGCTTCCAAAGGGAAAAGGCTGCTTTTGTCGGCAGAGCCAACCAACTCTTTTTAGCACCCAGCATAAGTACCTGCAGTACGGGAGCTGCGAAGGGAAACAAACGGGACACACTGGGCACCTGAGAAGCTCTTCTCGACACTTGCAAGCAGCCTGTTTCTCTGGGGAAACATACTCGTTTCCTGCCCGGGCGTGCCTGCAGTGAGTAGAAGCTGGGCCTTCCTAGGGTTTCGCAAACAGCTCCGAGGCTCAAAGAATCCACATTTCCAAAGGGGAAAAGACTGCTTTTTGAAGCAGGGCCACCTATCCTCGTTCACAGCAAACATGAGTCCCTGCAGTAGTGGAGCTGCCGAGGGAGAGCATGGCGAAACCATGGCAACTTCGCTAAGTATCTTTTACTGTGCAGGCTTCGAACTGTGGCAAGATGCCTGAAGGAGGGATGGCCTGAGTGAGGCCTAGTTGGCTCTACCTCTTCCGGGGGCCTAGCAGGGTAAAGGAGGAATTGTGCTCTTGCTCAGCTTGGACCTCACTTAGACGTCCTGCTAAACCAACGAGCCAGTCGGTGTGAGCTCCTGGATGGAAGGCTGAGCAGAGTGATTTTCTGAGTGCACGTATGGCCCTGCTCCTCATTGAGTTCACGTTCCTCAGCACATGAGACCGGCTCAGACTGTCTTCGTAGCTGGGGCAAGCTGCAACAACCTAGGTTTCCAAAGGAAGACAGAGAGCAGTGTGCCGCCTTGGGCTCTGCATGCAAGAAGGGTTCTGAAGGGCCTACACGGCTGCTTGTTGCTCAGCAGGCAGAGAGGAGACGTGGGGGGGATCCGTGTTGTAGCGTGGGAAACGGTGCGGAGGCCAGAGTGCTTGGATTCCTGAGATCTATCCTCGCTTTCCATTGAGGCACAACAAAGGTGGAGACCTCATGGAAACCGAGGCACGCAGAGCTTGCCCGGAGTAAACTCAGGCACTACCCTGAGGCTCACGGTGGCCTTGCGCTTTCCCAGGAGGAACGAGGTCTGCAGGATTAACTCTCCTGCAGCGTGATAGGAACGCTGTTCATCGGGTGAAAGTGCTCGTTTGCTACGCAAGCGTACCTGCGGAGGCTATAACCTGGGCAACTTCAAGGTTTGGCAAGCAGCCCCTGAGACACTACAATCCAAGCTTCCAAAGGGAAAAGGCTGCTTTTGTCGGCAGAGCCAACCAACCCTTGTTAGCACCCAGCATAAGTACCTGCAGTACGGGAGCTGCGAAGGGAAACAAACGGGACACACTGGGCACCTGAGAAGCTCCCCTCGACACTTGCAAGCAGCCTGTTTCTCTGGGGAAACATACTCGTTTCCTGCCCGGGCGTGCCTGCAGTGAGTAGAAGCTGGGCCTTCCTAGGGTTTCGCAAACAGCTCCTAGGCTACAAGAATCCACATTTCCAAAGGGGAAAAGACTGCTTTTGGAAGCAGGGACACCTATACTAGTTCAAAGCAAACATGAGTACCTGCAGTAGTGGAGCTGCCGAGGGAGAGCATGGCGAAACCCTGGCAACTTCGCTAAGTATCTTTTACTGTGCAGGCTTCGAAGTGTGGCAAGATCCCTGAAGGAGGCCTGGTCTGAGCGAGGCCTAGTTGGCTCTACCTCTTCCGTGGGCCTAGCAGGGTAAAGGAGGAAGAGTGCTCTTTGCTCAGCTTGGACCTCACTTAGACGTCCTGCTAAACCAACGAGCCAGTCGGTGTGAGCTCCTGGATGGAAGGCTGAGCAGAGTGATTTTCAGAGTGCAGGTAGGGCCCTGGTCCTCACTGAGTCCACGTTCCCCAGCTCATGAAACCGGCTCAGACTGTCTTCGTGAGGTGGGTAAGCTCCGACAACCTAGGTTTCCAAAGGAAGACAGAGAGCAGTGTCCCGCCTTGGTCTCTGCATGCAAGCAGTGTTCTGAAGGGCCTACACGGCTGCTTGTTGCTCAGCAGGCAGAGAGGAGACGTGGGGGGAATCCGTGTGGTAGCATGGGAAACGGTGCGGAGGCCAGAGTGCTTGGAGTCCTGAAAGCTATCCTCGCGTTCCATTGAGGCACAACCACGGTGGAGACCTCATGGAAACCGAGGCACGCAGAGCTTGCACGGAGCAAACTTAGGCACTACCCTGAGGCTCAGGGTGGCCTTGCGCTTTCCCAGGAGGAACGAGGTCTGCAGGATTAACTCTCCTGCAGCGTGATAGGAACGCTGTTCATCGGGTGAAAGTGCTCGTTTGCTACGCAAGCGTACCTGCGGAGGCTATAACCTGGTCAACTTCAAGGTTTGGCAAGCAGCCCCTGAGACACTACAATCCAAGCTTCCAAAGGGAAAAGGCTGCTTTTGTCGGCAGAGCCAACGAACCCTTGTTAGCACCCAGCATAAGTACCTGCAGTACGGGAGCTGCGAAGGGAAACAA
The DNA here is from genome assembly GCF_965194805.1 of Balaenoptera borealis. Classification (NCBI taxonomy): domain Eukaryota; kingdom Metazoa; phylum Chordata; class Mammalia; order Artiodactyla; family Balaenopteridae; genus Balaenoptera; species Balaenoptera borealis. The sequence continues at coordinate 163,937 of NW_028122929.1, forward strand.
ACGGACACATTGGGCACCTGAGAAGCTCCCCTCGACACTTGCCAGCAGCCTGTTTCTCTGGGGAAACATACTCGTTTCCTCCCCGGGCGTGCCTGCAGTGAGTAAAAGCTGGGCCTTCCTATGGTTTCGCAAACAGCTCCTAGGCTACAAGAATCCACCTTTCCAAAGGGGAAAAGACTGCTCTTTGAAGTGGGCCACCTATCCTAGTTCACAGCAAACATGAGTCCCTGCAGTAGTGGAGCTGCCGAGGGAGAATGGCGAAACCCTGGCAACTTCGCTAAATATCTTTTACTGTGCAGGCTTCGAAGTGTGGCAAGATCCCTGAAGGAGGGCTGGCCTGAGCGAGGCCTAGTTGGCTCTACCTCTTCCGTGGGCCTAGCAGGGTAAAGGAGGAAGTGTGTTCTTTGCTCAGCTTGGACCTCACTTAGACGTCCTGCTAAACCAACGAGCCAGTCGGTGTGAGCTCCTGGATGGAAGGCTGAGCAGAGTGATTTTCTGAGTGCAGGTAGGGTCCTGGTCCTCACTGAGTCCACGTTCCCCAGCTCATGAGACCGGCTCAGACTGTCTTGGTGAGCTGGGTAAGCTGCGACAACCTAGGTTTCCAAAGGAAGACAGAGAGCAGTGTGCCGCCTTGGGCTCTGCATGCAAGAAGTGTTCTGAAGGGCCTACACGGCTGCTTGTTGCTCAGCAGGCAGAGAGGAGACGTGGGGGGGATCCGTGTGGTAGCATGGGAAACGGTGCGGAGGTCAGAGTGCTTGGAGTCCTGAAAGCTATCCTCGCGTTCCATTGAAGCACAACAACGGTGGAGACCTCATGGAAACCGAGGCACGCAGAGCTTGCCCGTTGGAAACTTAGGCACTACCCTGAGGCTCAGGGTGGCCTTGCGCTTTCCCAGGAGGAACGAGGTCTGCAGGATTAACTCTCCTCCAGCGTGACAGGAACCCTGTTCCTCGGGTGAAAGTGCTCGTTTGCTACTCAAGCGTACCTGCGGAGGCTATAACCTGGGCAACTTCAAGGTTTGGCAAGCAGCCCCTGAGACACTACAATCCAAGCTTCCAAAGGGAAAAGGCTGCTTTTGTCGGCAGAGCCAACCAACTCTTTTTAGCACCCAGCATAAGTACCTGCAGTACGGGAGCTGCGAAGGGAAACAAACGGGACACACTGGGCACCTGAGAAGCTCTTCTCGACACTTGCAAGCAGCCTGTTTCTCTGGGGAAACATACTCGTTTCCTGCCCGGGCGTGCCTGCAGTGAGTAGAAGCTGGGCCTTCCTAGGGTTTCGCAAACAGCTCCGAGGCTCAAAGAATCCACATTTCCAAAGGGGAAAAGACTGCTTTTTGAAGCAGGGCCACCTATCCTCGTTCACAGCAAACATGAGTCCCTGCAGTAGTGGAGCTGCCGAGGGAGAGCATGGCGAAACCATGGCAACTTCGCTAAGTATCTTTTACTGTGCAGGCTTCGAACTGTGGCAAGATGCCTGAAGGAGGGATGGCCTGAGTGAGGCCTAGTTGGCTCTACCTCTTCCGGGGGCCTAGCAGGGTAAAGGAGGAATTGTGCTCTTGCTCAGCTTGGACCTCACTTAGACGTCCTGCTAAACCAACGAGCCAGTCGGTGTGAGCTCCTGGATGGAAGGCTGAGCAGAGTGATTTTCTGAGTGCACGTATGGCCCTGCTCCTCATTGAGTTCACGTTCCTCAGCACATGAGACCGGCTCAGACTGTCTTCGTAGCTGGGGCAAGCTGCAACAACCTAGGTTTCCAAAGGAAGACAGAGAGCAGTGTGCCGCCTTGGGCTCTGCATGCAAGAAGGGTTCTGAAGGGCCTACACGGCTGCTTGTTGCTCAGCAGGCAGAGAGGAGACGTGGGGGGGATCCGTGTTGTAGCGTGGGAAACGGTGCGGAGGCCAGAGTGCTTGGATTCCTGAGAGCTATCCTCGCTTTCCATTGAGGCACAACAAAGGTGGAGACCTCATGGAAACCGAGGCACGCAGAGCTTGCCCGGAGTAAACTCAGGCACTACCCTGAGGCTCACGGTGGCCTTGCGCTTTCCCAGGAGGAACGAGGTCTGCAGGATTAACTCTCCTGCAGCGTGATAGGAACGCTGTTCATCGGGTGAAAGTGCTCGTTTGCTACGCAAGCGTACCTGCGGAGGCTATAACCTGGGCAACTTCAAGGTTTGGCAAGCAGCCCCTGAGACACTACAATCCAAGCTTCCAAAGGGAAAAGGCTGCTTTTGTCGGCAGAGCCAACCAACCCTTGTTAGCACCCAGCATAAGTACCTGCAGTACGGGAGCTGCGAAGGGAAACAAACGGGACACACTGGGCACCTGAGAAGCTCCCCTCGACACTTGCAAGCAGCCTGTTTCTCTGGGGAAACATACTCGTTTCCTGCCCGGGCGTGCCTGCAGTGAGTAAAAGCTGGGCCTTCCTAGGGTTTCGCAAACAGCTCCTAGGCTACAAGAATCCACATTTCCAAAGGGGAAAAGACTGCTTTTGGAAGCAGGGACACCTATACTAGTTCAAAGCAAACATGAGTACCTGCAGTAGTGGAGCTGCCGAGGGAGAGCATGGCGAAACCCTGGCAACTTCGCTAAGTATCTTTTACTGTGCAGGCTTCGAAGTGTGGCAAGATCCCTGAAGGAGGCCTGGTCTGAGCGAGGCCTAGTTGGCTCTACCTCTTCCGTGGGCCTAGCAGGGTAAAGGAGGAAGAGTGCTCTTTGCTCAGCTTGGACCTCACTTAGACGTCCTGCTAAACCAACGAGCCAGTCGGTGTGAGCTCCTGGATGGAAGGCTGAGCAGAGTGATTTTCAGAGTGCAGGTAGGGCCCTGGTCCTCACTGAGTCCACGTTCCCCAGCTCATGAAACCGGCTCAGACTGTCTTTGTGAGGTGGGTAAGCTCCGACAACCTAGGTTTCCAAAGGAAGACAGAGAGCAGTGTCCCTCCTTGGTCTCTGCATGCAAGCAGTGTTCTGAAGGGCCTACACGGCTGCTTGTTGCTCAGCAGGCAGAGAGGAGACGTGGGGGGAATCCGTGTGGTAGCATGGGAAACGGTGCGGAGGCCAGAGTGCTTGGAGTCCTGAAAGCTATCCTCGCGTTCCATTGAGGCACAACCACGGTGGAGACCTCATGGAAACCGAGGCACGCAGAGCTTGCACGGAGCAAACTTAGGCACTACCCTGAGGCTCAGGGTGGCCTTGCGCTTTCCCAGGAGGAACGAGGTCTGCAGGATTAACTCTCCTGCAGCTTGATAGGAACGCTGTTCATCGGGTGAAAGTGCTCGTTTGCTACGCAAGCGTACCTGCGGAGGCTATAACCTGGTCAACTTCAAGGTTTGGCAAGCAGCCCCTGAGACACTACAATCCAAGCTTCCAAAGGGAAAAGGCTGCTTTTGTCGGCAGAGCCAACCAACCCTTGTTAGCACCCAGCATAAGTACCTGCAGTACGGGAGCTGCGAAGGGAAACAAACGGACACACTGGGCACCTGAGAAGCTCCCCTCGACACTTGCCAGCAGCCTGTTTCTCTGGGGAAACATACTCGTTTCCTCCCCGGGCGTGCCTGCAGTGAGTAGAAGCTGGGCCTTCCTAGGATTTCGCAAACAGCTCCTAGGCTACAAGAATCCACCTTTCCAAAGGGGAAAAGACTGCTCTTTGAAGTGGGCCACCTATCCTAGTTCACAGCAAACATGAGTCCCTGCAGTAGTGGAGCTGCTGAGGGAGAATGGCGAAACCCTGGCAACTTCGCTAAATATCTTTTACTGTGCAGGCTTCGAAGTGTGGCAAGATCCCTGAAGGAGGGCTGGCCTGAGCGAGGCCTAGTTGGCTCTACCTCTTCCGTGGGCCTAGCAGGGTAAAGGAGGAAGTGTGTTCTTTGCTCAGCTTGGACCTCACTTAGACGTCCTGCTAAACCAACGAGCCAGTCGGTGTGAGCTCCTGGATGGAAGGCTGAGCAGAGTGATTTTCTGAGTGCAGGTAGGGTCCTGGTCCTCACTGAGTCCACGTTCCCCAGCTCATGAGACCGGCTCAGACTGTCTTGGTGAGCTGGGTAAGCTGCGACAACCTAGGTTTCCAAAGGAAGACAGAGAGCAGTGTGCCGCCTTGGGCTCTGCATGCAAGAAGTGTTCTGAAGGGCCTACACGGCTGCTTGTTGCTCAGCAGGCAGAGAGGAGACGTGGGGGGGATCCGTGTGGTAGCATGGGAAACGGTGCGGAGGTCAGAGTGCTTGGAGTCCTGAAAGCTATCCTCGCGTTCCATTGAAGCACAACAACGGTGGAGACCTCATGGAAACCGAGGCACGCAGAGCTTGCCCGTTGGAAACTTAGGCACTACCCTGAGGCTCAGGGTGGCCTTGCGCTTTCCCAGGAGGAACGAGGTCTGCAGGATTAACTCTCCTCCAGCGTGACAGGAACCCTGTTCCTCGGGTGAAAGTGCTCGTTTGCTACTCAAGCGTACCTGCGGAGGCTATAACCTGGGCAACTTCAAGGTTTGGCAAGCAGCCCCTGAGACACTACAATCCAAGCTTCCAAAGGGAAAAGGCTGCTTTTGTCGGCAGAGCCAACCAACTCTTTTTAGCACCCAGCATAAGTACCTGCAGTACGGGAGCTGCGAAGGGAAACAAACGGGACACACTGGGCACCTGAGAAGCTCTTCTCGACACTTGCAAGCAGCCTGTTTCTCTGGGGAAACATACTCGTTTCCTGCCCGGGCGTGCCTGCAGTGAGTAGAAGCTGGGCCTTCCTAGGGTTTCGCAAACAGCTCCGAGGCTCAAAGAATCCACATTTCCAAAGGGGAAAAGACTGCTTTTTGAAGCAGGGCCACCTATCCTCGTTCACAGCAAACATGAGTCCCTGCAGTAGTGGAGCTGCCGAGGGAGAGCATGGCGAAACCATGGCAACTTCGCTAAGTATCTTTTACTGTGCAGGCTTCGAACTGTGGCAAGATGCCTGAAGGAGGGATGGCCTGAGTGAGGCCTAGTTGGCTCTACCTCTTCCGGGGGCCTAGCAGGGTAAAGGAGGAATTGTGCTCTTGCTCAGCTTGGACCTCACTTAGACGTCCTGCTAAACCAACGAGCCAGTCGGTGTGAGCTCCTGGATGGAAGGCTGAGCAGAGTGATTTTCTGAGTGCACGTATGGCCCTGCTCCTCATTGAGTTCACGTTCCTCAGCACATGAGACCGGCTCAGACTGTCTTCGTAGCTGGGGCAAGCTGCAACAACCTAGGTTTCCAAAGGAAGACAGAGAGCAGTGTGCCGCCTTGGGCTCTGCATGCAAGAAGGGTTCTGAAGGGCCTACACGGCTGCTTGTTGCTCAGCAGGCAGAGAGGAGACGTGGGGGGGATCCGTGTTGTAGCGTGGGAAACGGTGCGGAGGCCAGAGTGCTTGGATTCCTGAGAGCTATCCTCGCTTTCCATTGAGGCACAACAAAGGTGGAGACCTCATGGAAACCGAGGCACGCAGAGCTTGCCCGGAGTAAACTCAGGCACTACCCTGAGGCTCACGGTGGCCTTGCGCTTTCCCAGGAGGAACGAGGTCTGCAGGATTAACTCTCCTGCAGCGTGATAGGAACGCTGTTCATCGGGTGAAAGTGCTCGTTTGCTACGCAAGCGTACCTGCGGAGGCTATAACCTGGGCAACTTCAAGGTTTGGCAAGCAGCCCCTGAGACACTACAATCCAAGCTTCCAAAGGGAAAAGGCTGCTTTTGTCGGCAGAGCCAACCAACCCTTGTTAGCACCCAGCATAAGTACCTGCAGTACGGGAGCTGCGAAGGGAAACAAACGGGACACACTGGGCACCTGAGAAGCTCCCCTCGACACTTGCAAGCAGCCTGTTTCTCTGGGGAAACATACTCGTTTCCTGCCCGGGCGTGCCTGCAGTGAGTAAAAGCTGGGCCTTCCTAGGGTTTCGCAAACAGCTCCTAGGCTACAAGAATCCACATTTCCAAAGGGGAAAAGACTGCTTTTGGAAGCAGGGACACCTATACTAGTTCAAAGCAAACATGAGTACCTGCAGTAGTGGAGCTGCCGAGGGAGAGCATGGCGAAACCCTGGCAACTTCGCTAAGTATCTTTTACTGTGCAGGCTTCGAAGTGTGGCAAGATCCCTGAAGGAGGCCTGGTCTGAGCGAGGCCTAGTTGGCTCTACCTCTTCCGTGGGCCTAGCAGGGTAAAGGAGGAAGAGTGCTCTTTGCTCAGCTTGGACCTCACTTAGACGTCCTGCTAAACCAACGAGCCAGTCGGTGTGAGCTCCTGGATGGAAGGCTGAGCAGAGTGATTTTCAGAGTGCAGGTAGGGCCCTGGTCCTCACTGAGTCCACGTTCCCCAGCTCATGAAACCGGCTCAGACTGTCTTTGTGAGGTGGGTAAGCTCCGACAACCTAGGTTTCCAAAGGAAGACAGAGAGCAGTGTCCCTCCTTGGTCTCTGCATGCAAGCAGTGTTCTGAAGGGCCTACACGGCTGCTTGTTGCTCAGCAGGCAGAGAGGAGACGTGGGGGGAATCCGTGTGGTAGCATGGGAAACGGTGCGGAGGCCAGAGTGCTTGGAGTCCTGAAAGCTATCCTCGCGTTCCATTGAGGCACAACCACGGTGGAGACCTCATGGAAACCGAGGCACGCAGAGCTTGCACGGAGCAAACTTAGGCACTACCCTGAGGCTCAGGGTGGCCTTGCGCTTTCCCAGGAGGAACGAGGTCTGCAGGATTAACTCTCCTGCAGCTTGATAGGAACGCTGTTCATCGGGTGAAAGTGCTCGTTTGCTACGCAAGCGTACCTGCGGAGGCTATAACCTGGTCAACTTCAAGGTTTGGCAAGCAGCCCCTGAGACACTACAATCCAAGCTTCCAAAGGGAAAAGGCTGCTTTTGTCGGCAGAGCCAACCAACCCTTGTTAGCACCCAGCATAAGTACCTGCAGTACGGGAGCTGCGAAGGGAAACAAACGGACACACTGGGCACCTGAGAAGCTCCCCTCGACACTTGCCAGCAGCCTGTTTCTCTGGGGAAACATACTCGTTTCCTCCCCGGGCGTGCCTGCAGTGAGTAGAAGCTGGGCCTTCCTAGGATTTCGCAAACAGCTCCTAGGCTACAAGAATCCACCTTTCCAAAGGGGAAAAGACTGCTTTTTGAAGTGGGCCACCTATCCTAGTTCACAGCAAACATGAGTCCCTGCAGTAGTGGAGCTGTCGAGTGAGAATGGCGAAACCCTGGCAACTTCGCTAAATATCTTTTACTGTGCAGGCTTCGAAGTGTGGCAAGATCCCTGAAGGAGGGCTGGCCTGAGCGAGGCCTAGTTGGCTCTACCTCTTCCGTGGGCCTAGCAGGGTAAAGGAGGAAGTGTGTTCTTTGCTCAGCTTGGACCTCACTTAGACGTCCTGCTAAACCAACGAGCCAGTCGGTGTGAGCTCCTGGATGGAAGGCTGAGCAGAGTGATTTTTTGAGTGCACGTATGCCCCTGATCCTCATTGAGTTCACGTTCCTCAGCACATGAGACCGGCTCAGACTGTCTTCGTAGCTGGGGCAAGCTGCAACAACCTAGGTTTCCAAAGGAAGACAGAGAGCAGTGTGCCGCCTTGGGCTCTGCATGCAAGAAGTGTTCTGAAGGGCCTACACGGCTGCTTGTTGCTCAGCAGGCAGAGAGGAGACGTGGGGGGGATCCGTGTGGTAGCGTGGGAAACGGTGCGGAGGGCAGAGTGCTTGGAGTCCTGAAAGCTATCCTCGCGTTCCATTGAAGCACAACAACGGTGGAGACCTCATGGAAACCGAGGCACGCAGAGCTTGCCCGTTGGAAACTTAGGCACTACCCTGAGGCTCAGGGTGGCCTTGCGCTTTCCCAGGAGGAACGAGGTCTGCGGGATTAACTCTCCTCCAGCGTGACAGGAACCCTGTTCCTCGGGTGAAAGTGCTCGTTTGCTACTCAAGCGTACCTGCGGAGGCTATAACCTGGGCAACTTCAAGGTTTGGCAAGCAGCCCCTGAGACACTACAATCCAAGCTTCCAAAGGGAAAAGGCTGCTTTTGTCGGCAGAGCCAACCAACCCTTGTTAGCACCCAGCATAAGTACCTGCAGTACGGGAGCTGCGAAGGGAAACAAACGGGACACACTGGGCACCTGAGAAGCTCCCCTCGACACTTGCAAGCAGCCTGTTTCTCTGGGGAAACATACTCGTTTCCTCCCCGGGCGTGCCTGCAGTGAGTAGAAGCTGGGCCTTCCTAGGGTTTCGCAAACAGCTCCTAGGCTACAAGAATCCACATTTCCAAAGGGGAAAAGACTGCTTTTGGAAGCAGGGACACCTATACTAGTTCAAAGCAAACATGAGTACCTGCAGTAGTGGAGCTGCCGAGGGAGAGCATGGCGAAACCCTGGCAACTTCGCTAAGTATCTTTTACTGTGCAGGCTTCGAAGTGTGGCAAGATCCCTGAAGGAGGCCTGGTCTGAGCGAGGCCTAGTTGGCTCTACCTCTTCCGTGGGCCTAGCAGGGTAAAGGAGGAAGAGTGCTCTTTGCTCAGCTTGGACCTCACTTAGACGTCCTGCTAAACCAACGAGCCAGTCGGTGTGAGCTCCTGGATGGAAGGCTGAGCAGAGTGATTTTCAGAGTGCAGGTAGGGCCCTGGTCCTCACTGAGTCCACGTTCCCCAGCTCATGAAACCGGCTCAGACTGTCTTCGTGAGGTGGGTAAGCTCCGACAACCTAGGTTTCCAAAGGAAGACAGAGAGCAGTGTCCCGCCTTGGTCTCTGCATGCAAGCAGTGTTCTGAAGGGCCTACACGGCTGCTTGTTGCTCAGCAGGCAGAGAGGAGACGTGGGGGGAATCCGTGTGGTAGCATGGGAAACGGTGCGGAGGCCAGAGTGCTTGGAGTCCTGAAAGCTATCCTCGCGTTCCATTGAGGCACAACCACGGTGGAGACCTCATGGAAACCGAGGCACGCAGAGCTTGCACGGAGCAAACTTAGGCACTACCCTGAGGCTCAGGGTGGCCTTGCGCTTTCCCAGGAGGAACGAGGTCTGCAGGATTAACTCTCCTGCAGCGTGATAGGAACGCTGTTCATCGGGTGAAAGTGCTCGTTTGCTACGCAAGCGTACCTGCGGAGGCTATAACCTGGTCAACTTCAAGGTTTGGCAAGCAGCCCCTGAGACACTACAATCCAAGCTTCCAAAGGGAAAAGGCTGCTTTTGTCGGCAGAGCCAACGAACCCTTGTTAGCACCCAGCATAAGTACCTGCAGTACGGGAGCTGCGAAGGGAAACAAACGGACACATTGGGCACCTGAGAAGCTCCCCTCGACACTTGCCAGCAGCCTGTTTCTCTGGGGAAACATACTCGTTTCCTCCCCGGGCGTGCCTGCAGTGAGTAAAAGCTGGGCCTTCCTATGGTTTCGCAAACAGCTCCTAGGCTACAAGACTCCACCTTTCCAAAGGGGAAAAGACTGCTCTTTGAAGTGGGCCACCTATCCTAGTTCACAGCAAACATGAGTCCCTGCAGTAGTGGAGCTGCCGAGGGAGAATGGCGAAACCCTGGCAACTTCGCTAAATATCTTTTACTGTGCAGGCTTCGAAGTGTGGCAAGATCCCTGAAGGAGGGCTGGCCTGAGCGAGGCCTAGTTGGCTCTACCTCTTCCGTGGGCCTAGCAGGGTAAAGGAGGAAGTGTGTTCTTTGCTCAGCTTGGACCTCACTTAGACGTCCTGCTAAACCAACGAGCCAGTCGGTGTGAGCTCCTGGATGGAAGGCTGAGCAGAGTGATTTTCTGAGTGCAGGTAGGGTCCTGGTCCTCACTGAGTCCACGTTCCCCAGCTCATGAGACCGGCTCAGACTGTCTTGGTGAGCTGGGTAAGCTGCGACAACCTAGGTTTCCAAAGGAAGACAGAGAGCAGTGTGCCGCCTTGGGCTCTGCATGCAAGAAGTGTTCTGAAGGGCCTACACGGCTGCTTGTTGCTCAGCAGGCAGAGAGGAGACGTGGGGGGGATCCGTGTGGTAGCATGGGAAACGGTGCGGAGGTCAGAGTGCTTGGAGTCCTGAAAGCTATCCTCGCGTTCCATTGAAGCACAACAACGGTGGAGACCTCATGGAAACCGAGGCACGCAGAGCTTGCCCGTTGGAAACTTAGGCACTACCCTGAGGCTCAGGGTGGCCTTGCGCTTTCCCAGGAGGAACGAGGTCTGCAGGATTAACTCTCCTCCAGCGTGACAGGAACCCTGTTCCTCGGGTGAAAGTGCTCGTTTGCTACTCAAGCGTACCTGCGGAGGCTATAACCTGGGCAACTTCAAGGTTTGGCAAGCAGCCCCTGAGACACTACAATCCAAGCTTCCAAAGGGAAAAGGCTGCTTTTGTCGGCAGAGCCAACCAACTCTTTTTAGCACCCAGCATAAGTACCTGCAGTACGGGAGCTGCGAAGGGAAACAAACGGGACACACTGGGCACCTGAGAAGCTCTTCTCGACACTTGCAAGCAGCCTGTTTCTCTGGGGAAACATACTCGTTTCCTGCCTGGGCGTGCCTGCAGTGAGTAGAAGCTGGGCCTTCCTAGGGTTTCGCAAACAGCTCCGAGGCTCAAAGAATCCACATTTCCAAAGGGGAAAAGACTGCTTTTTGAAGCAGGGCCACCTATCCTCGTTCACAGCAAACATGAGTCCCTGCAGTAGTGGAGCTGCCGAGGGAGAGCATGGCGAAACCCTGGCAACCTCGCTAAGTATCTTTTACTGTGCAGGCTTCGAACTGTGGCAAGATCCCTGAAGGAGGGATGGCCTGAGCGAGGCCTAGTTGGCTCTACCTCTTCCGGGGGCCTAGCAGGGTAAAGGAGGAATTGTGCTCTTGCTCAGCTTGGACCTCACTTAGACGTCCTGCTAAACCAACGAGCCAGTCGGTGTGAGTTCCTGGATGGAAGGCTGAGCAGAGTGATTTTCAGAGTGCAGGTAGGGCCCTGGTCCTCACTGAGTCCACGTTCCCCAGCTCATGAAACCGGCTCAGACTGTCTTCGTGAGGTGGGTAAGCTCCGACAACCTAGGTTTCCAAAGGAAGACAGAGAGCAGTGTCCCGCCTTGGTCTCTGCATGCAAGCAGTTTTCTGAAGGGCCTACACGGCTGTTTGTTGCTCAGCAGGCAGAGAGGAGACGTGGGGGGAATCCGTGTGGTAGCATGGGAAACGGTGCGGAGGCCAGAGTGCTTGGAGTCCTGAAAGCTATCCTCGCGTTCCATTGAGGCACAACCACGGTGGAGACCTCATGGAAACCGAGGCACGCAGAGCTTGCACGGAGCAAACTTAGGCACTACCCTGAGGCTCAGGGTGGCCTTGCGCTTTCCCAGGAGGAACGAGGTCTGCAGGATTAACTCTCCTGCAGCTTGATAGGAACGCTGTTCATCGAGTTAAAGTGCTCGTTTGCTACGCAAGCGTACCTGCGGAGGCTATAACCTGGTCAACTTCAAGGTTTGGCAAGCAGCCCCTGAGACACTACAATCCAAGCTTCCAAAGGGAAAAGGCTGCTTTTGTCGGCAGAGCCAACGAACCCTTGTTAGCACCCAGCATAAGTACCTGCAGTACGGGAGCTGCGAAGGGAAACAAACGGACACACTGGGCACCTGAGAAGCTCCCCTCGACACTTGCAAGCAGCCTGTTTCTCTGGGGAAACATACTCGTTTCCTGCCCGGGCGTGCCTGCAGTGAGTAGAAGCTGGGCCTTCCTAGGATTTCGCAAACAGCTCCGAGGCTCAAAGAATCCACATTTCCAAAGGGGAAAAGACTGCTTTTTGAAGTGGGCCACCTATCCTAGTTCACAGCAAACATGAGTCCCTGCAGTAGTGGAGCTGTCCAGTGAGAATGGCGAAACCCTGGCAACTTCGCTAAATATCTTTTACTGTGCAGGCTTCGAAGTGTGGCAAGATCCCTGAAGGAGGCCTGGTCTGAGCGAGGCCTAGTTGGCTCTACCTCTTCCGTGGGCCTAGCAGGGTAAAGGAGGAAGTGTGTTCTTTGCTCAGCTTGGACCTCACTTAGACGTCCTGCTAAACCAACGAGCCAGTCGGTGTGAGCTCCTGGATGGAAGGCTGAGCAGAGTGATTTTTTGAGTGCACGTATGCCCCTGGTCCTCATTGAGTTCAC